>NC_133655.1:256406485-256706485 GCF_009905375.1 Apium graveolens | reverse complement strand
TTCTTCAATTGATGCTCTACTTACCAGACAGATTGCAGACCCATCAGTACTTGTTGAAAGCTTGGCTTCATAAATGTTACAATGCCTGTATCCTTTCAGAACAACTTTGCCTGTAGATTTGCTTACAATTCCAAGGTGTTCTTCAAAGAAATCCACATGATAACCTCTGTCACAGATTGACTAACACTCAGCAGATTGTGTTTAAGTCCTGAGACCAGAGCTACTTGTTTAATGATGACATTCCCAAGATTGATATTGCCATATCCCAGTGTTTTTTCAATGTTGCCATCTCCATAAGAAACACTTGGGCCAGCCTTCTCCAGAAAGTCTGATAGGAGGGCTTTATTTCCAGTCATATGTCCTAAGCATCCACTGTCCAGAACTAGGATATTTTTCATGTTGCCCTGCAATCACAAAGACCACTAATGATTAGTTTTAAGGCCCCAGACTTGCTTGGATCCTTTGGCCTTATTAAGTTTGTTAACATTTGCAGCGAATTTAGCATCAGAGTTTATGTTAACATTTTTCTTATCAGCATTTACACTATCAGACTTTGTATCAGAACTTACACTAGAAGGAATAATGCTAACTTTCCTTAAAGAAGGTTTTATTTGATAATAATCATAGTACAAACTATGATATTCCTTACAAGTATAAATGGAATGCCATAAACTACCACAATGAAAACAAGGATTTTATGGCCTATATCTAACAGACTGACTCTTAACTCCTGACTTTGAAGGTAAGGAGTTTATGTTTTTATTCTTCCTGCAAAAAGAAGGCAGATGGTTAGAACTTCCACAATTATGACATGTTTTTCTAGGAGCATTAGGAACAGGCTTATAATCATTGCTTTTATTTACACCTTCCTTTCCATTCCTATTTTTCCTAGGTGACTTTACCTTGTTTACATTCTTAACTTCTTTCAGCTTATGCTTAAGCTGCTTCTTTGTCATTAAGCCTACGTTTACTTCAGTTGCCCTTTCCTGTTTTAGTTTGTCAGAAGTTAATTCCTCTTTAACTTCTGATTTCTCAGTATCAGACTTTACATCTACAAACTTAACAGGTCTTAGCTTTGGATTTTATTTAACAACTATAGGCTTAATTTCTACAGTTCCTTTATCATTCTTATCATCTCCATAACCTAAGCCCTCTTTCCAGTTTCCACTACTTAACAAATTCTGAATTGTTCTGCCAGAGTTAGTCCAAGTCCTGATAATCTCTCTTTCCTTTTCTAGCTCAGTTTTTAGAGATTCATTCATTTTAAGTACTCCATCCCTAACATAGAAAGCATCATCTCTATCTTTCTGAGTTTGATGGAACATGACTAACTCTTTTTCTAAATAATCATTCCTCTTTTTACAAGTAAGATTTTCAGAAGTTAATCTTTCACATGTTAAAGTTTGATCTCTATAACTAATGAACATGGTTTTAAGATATCTTCTCAACTCATTAATATCATCAGTATGAAAGGCATAAGTAGTTTGAGGTACCTTTAACTCAGCAGCTTCAGGACTGCTGTCAGCATTTGCCATATCAGCATTTGCCATCAAGGCATAGTTCTCCTCACTTTCAGAATCTGAAGTGTCTGTCCAGCTTTTCTTCTTTGTGACAAGAGCCTTGCCTTTGTCACTCTTCACTTTCTTGCAATCAAGAGATATGTGGCCTTTCTCACCACAGTTGTAGCATTTGACATTTGTGTAATCTCCTTTGTCAGACTTCCCTCCTTTGCCTTCAGATTTTCTGAAACTCTTCTTATCAGAACTTGCACCTTTCCTGGAAAACCTCTTTCCCTTCCTGAACTTCCTATATGCAATCCTTGTGATTCATTTCACCATAAGTGCACACAGCTTCATCATCTCTTCATCAACATCCATCTCAGGTAAGCTTTCAGTTTCTGAGTCATCATCACTATCAGAACTTGATGAATCAGTATCAGTCTTTGTGATGAGCGCTTTTCCTTTGCCTTTCCTTGAGGTAGCTGCCTTGGGGGATTCTTCTTCAGCCTTAAGAGCAACTGTCCTTGACTTTCCTCCTTTCCTCTTGCTTCTTTGTTCCATCTCAAGTTCATGAGTCTTGAGCATCCCATAAATTTCATCAAGAGTTGTTTCTTCAAGATTATAGTTGTCTCTTATAATTATTGCCTTCAAATCCCAACTTTCAGGAAGAGCTAACAGGAATTTAAGGTTTGAATCTTCAATATCATACTCCTTATCAACTAGTGACAAATCATTCAAGAGTTTGACAAATCGGTCATATAAATCATTTAATGACTCATTAGGCTTTGAGTCAAAGTGTTCATACTCTTGAGTGAGTATTGTCTTCATGTTCTTCTTAATCGAATCAGTTCCCTGGCACCTTGTCTCCAAGGCATCCCATATCTCCTTTGCAGTCTTGCAGTTAATTACCCTGTTTGACATTACATTATCAATGGCACTATGCAGCAAGTGTCGTACCTTAGCATCCTTAGCAATTGAAGCAATATCTTCAGCAGTGTAATCACTCTTCTCCTTTGGTACAGACTTTGTTGCTTCACCTACAACTACAACAGCGAGTTTTGTTGGCCTGTGAGGTCCTTCATGGATTCTGTCAAGATATTCTGGATCAGTAGCTTCCAGAAACATAGTCATCCTCACCTTCCATATGGGATATTCAGATGGCTTCAGTATGGGAACTCTAATAGCCTCATATCGACTATGGATTTGAGTCTTTGGTGGTTCTTCAGTTTTGGTGGGCTTGGTTGGAGTTTCTGCTTCAGACATGATTGTTTTTGGATCTTAAACTGTTTGTGTGTTAACAGATAGGCTCTGATACCACTTGTTAGGTCACACACACTGTAGAAGGGGGTTGAATACAGTGTATAGCACAATCAAATCGAATTCAAATAACACAAGTAACAGAAAACAGACTTTATTCAATACAATAAACTCTGTTACAATATGGAACTGTCATCTCTCAGTGATGAACAAATATCACGAGAGCTGCTAGGGTTACAAAAAAATAATATTCTCGATAATGATAACACTTATAGTGTAAACCCTATGTCTGTGTTTATATATCACACAGTTACAAGATAATCGCTAATTGATATGGAATATAATTTTGCTTCCTAAAATATATCAATCAGTTATCTTTTCTTCCAAGTATTCCATTATTCATAGAATTCCTTCTTCATGCATATCTCTTCTTACATTTGTCTTGATCTTCTTTCCTTTCAATCAACCGCCTTCCTTATCTGAAAGTTTCCTTTAAGTCCTCATATTATGTCCTGATAAATATCTCTTGAACCATAAGTACTGATCACTTAAGTTCTGACTTCAGTATAAGTGCTGATTTCAGTTAAGTGCTGATTTCAGTTAAGTACTGATTTGTCATGTTTAAGTAAGATCTGAAAACTAAACATAAATCATATTAGACATGACATTATCAAATATATTTAACACTATAAATCCAACTTATGTCATTCGAATTTTTCAAGAATCATCATATGCAACACCATAATTTGACATGCAAGTATAGGGATCATTTATACTCTTTAGTTTATACCAAAATTCATCCTTTAAAACCTTTTTCAAAGAAATTCAAAGCAAAATTAATCCCTCAAACCAAAACTCTTTATAAGCTTGAATCGAAATCAAAAACCCATTTTTTTTTAAAAGTAAAAATTCGAACTAAAAACTCTTTTAATCAAAACCAAAGATTCTTTGATTCTTAAATCTTAAGCACCTTAAGCAAATGACTACTCCTTTCCTTTTTACTCAAAAATTCGAACCAACTCTAGCACAAAACCAATCAAGTCACTTGAAACCAACTTAGGGCTACCATTCATACTATCACACAATAAAAATCATCCTTTCCCCTTAATTTTTATAAAAATTCAAAACCTAGCAAAGGTTCAAAACCAAAAGAAGCCTAAAACATTGACATGCAATAACTTTTAGGGACATGCATATGGATTCTTATGACATTCATACCATTTTAATCATCTAAACACCAAGATCACTTACTAATAGACCTTACATACAATCTTCTAAACATATAACTTCATTTACCAATAACACTTCAAGAAATCATCAAATATCAAACATGCAATTAGTATCTTAGCAAGATCAACTATAACACTTGGAAAATCACACTTTGAAAGTCCACCGGCTCTCCTTGGATCATGGCCGGTGTTGGTCGAACTTAAAAGTGCCCATAACGGGTCTCCTCTTGAGTTTTAAACCACAAAATCACTTTAAACTTCTCTTATGAGCATATATCAAGAAATCATATTTCCTTGAACACAACCATGGAGATTAAATTATGAAATCAACATAGACACTTACATGCAAATGGTGTTTGAGTAGTATATCGAAAATAGAAACTATGGATGGTGAAATCTTTGAATTTAGATGAGTATTTGTTGTTGCATGCAAGAGAGAGAAGAGAGATGGGGAGAGAGCCGAGAGAGAGTGATCGAGAGAGAGGGAGAAAGAAAGAGAGGGAGAGAGGGGTGCTCACGGGAAAGAAAAGAAAGAAGGGGGGATGAGCTTGTATTTGTATTAGGGGGCAATGGTAGTTTAATAATTTACTAATCCTTTTCTTTGTTTGATTTACTCTTTCTTTTTACTCTAATAAAATTGAAATGGAATATTAAATATATCTCTCTCGGAAATTTGAAAATTATTGCGAATGACAATTTTAAAACGTAGATCTCGAAATTAGCTTTCCAACCATTACTCATAATAAACTTTTGCGCGTACGGTTGATTTTATATGATTTTTACAAATTTATGCTAATAATAGCATTTTAACGTATAAAAATCATTTTAAAATGCAACGATCATGAAATAAATCCGTCTATCATTTTTAGAAAGTCTCTAGGACTATTTCGAAGATAACAAAATAAATCTCAACTCATATAATTTTATAAAAATGTGCAAAGGTTAAATAAACCTTATTTAAATCAAATAATTCCCTTAAAAATATCAACATATCACGTAATCACGCATACAGACAAGCAAGCACGTATACTCACACATCACAACTTATGTCTGATCATAAAAATTTCCCTTTTTATCATTATTCCTCTTTTCGCGTACCGGGTCACGTTCTGCCTGACGGCCCGACGCTCAGCGTTTCAATTACGCTTCACAATATCATTACCGACCGACACGTCACTAGAACGAAATACTTTACTTAAATATTCAATTCACATAATAACACATATTTCACATTTTAAATACTTTAATCCCTTTTTAGGACGGGTTCCGTTCTACCTGACGGCCCGACAACACAACTTAACTCCTAAGATGACTCTTTAAATTGGAACGCGTCTATCTATGCTCCCTGATACTAATATATAATAAAGACAATTAATCATCACTTAATCACATATTTTATAATCACGACACATAAATCATACTTTATTTACTTAATTACGTCACAAAATTCTCAGTCGTCACACCAAGTCATGTACTTAGAGATATAGAACGTATATCATATTTCAAGAACATTTATTAATCTAATATTATATTGCAGTAAATTAAGACACAATAAATTATTAAAAAATTAATCGATAGAACATAACATTAATAATCCAAATGTCATAAATAAAACATAATAGTATTGTCTCCAGGGCACAAACACTAACAATCTCCCACTTGCACTAGAGCCAATCACCCATATATCTAATACCCATGGAACTAGTATGACTGTCATCCTTCTGCTAGGATAAAGCCTTCGTCAGTGGATCTGCAACATTATCATCATTATGCACATTACATATATGTATGTATCCTCTCTCATTAATCTTTCGAAGAAGGTGACATCTTCTAAGTATATGCTTTACTTTGGAATGGGACCTTGGCTCTTTAGCCTGCATAAATGGCTTTATTATTATCGTAATAGAGATCAATTGGATCTGTGATCGATAGAACCACACCAAGTCCCGTTATGAATTTATGCATCAAAACAGCCTCTTTGGTTGCTTCACTGGCAGCAATATACCCAGCTTTCATTGTAGAATCAGCTACTATCTCTTGCTTTGAACTATTTCAGTTTATAACATCTCCATTGAGGCAAAACACAAAACTTGACCGAGATACTGAATTATCACTATATATCTGGAAGCTAGCATTAGTGTAATCCTTTAAAACTAGCTTCTCATCTCTTCCATACAATAAGAATGAATCTTTAGTCCTCTTTAAGTACTTAAGAATATTCTTGACAGCTGTCCAGTGACCCTCACCTAGATTAGACTGGTATCTGCTCGTCATGCTTAAGGTATATGAAATATCAGGACGAGTACATATCATCGCATACATTATAGATCTAATTTCCAAAGAATATGGAACTTTTCTCATACGGCCCTTATCATTTAATGATTTAGGGCAGTTATCTTTTGAGATCGTTATCCTATGAGATATTAGGACATATCCCCTTTTTGCCTCTTACATCCCAAAATAATGCAATACTTTGTCAATATATATATTCTGACTTAGTCCGATTAATATCTTTGATCTATCTCTATAAATCTTGATTCCTAATATATTGGTATCATCGCCTACGTCCTTCATCGAGAAACTATTTTCCAACCAAGTCTTAACAGCCTGTAGAGAAGGTATGTCATTCACTATTAGTAAAATGTCATATACATATCGTACTAGGAATGCCACATGACTCCCACTAACCTTCTTGTAAATACATAATTCAACTTCGTTTTGAATAAAGCCAAACTCTTTTACTGTTTCATCAAAATGATAATTCAATCTCCTTGAGGCTTGATTTAATTTATAAATGGATCGAAGCAATTTACAGACCATCTTAGGAAACTTTAGATCGACAAAACCCCCAGGTTGTATTATATATACATCATCTTCAAAGCTCCCATATAAGAAAGAGGTTTTTATATCCATTTTCCAAATCTCATAGTCGTACTAAGCAGCTATTTCTAGAAAAATCCAGATGGACTTGACCATAGCAACCGGTGAAAAATTCTCATCATAGTCTATATCATGAATTTGTTTAAAACTTTTTGCCACTAGTCGCGCCTTATAGGTCTGTACTTTACCATCCATGTCAGTTTTTCTTCTTGAAAACCCATTTGTACCCTATAGGTTTTACCCATTCGGGTGGATCAACTAAATTCCATACTTTTATTTGATACAGGAATTCCATCTCGGATTTCATGGCCTCTAGCCATCTCTCGAAGTCTGGACTTTTCATATCTTCTTGGTAGGTTATAGGCTCATCATTCTCTATGAGCATCATATCATCATCTTGAGTAAAGAGAAATAATCTATAATATCTCTCTGGCTCATGATGAACCCTACTAGATCTAAGAACAACCGTGTTTCCGGAACATGAACATCTTGATGTACATCCTGTCCACTTTCCAACTACGGTTCAATGTTATTTTGTACATCTCGATCTTCATCGAGATCTATAGTCCTCCCACTATTTTTCTAGGAAGGTTACTCTCTTTCAAGAAGTATATCAATCCGAGCAACAAACACTTTGTTCTTAGTAGGATTATAGAAGTTATACCCTTTTGGTCTCAACTTGTCATAGAACAAGCATTTCAAAAATGCTTCGCATCCTCATACTTCTATAAATGACATGCTATATTGTTTCTCAGTCCATATTTCATATGGAGTCTTTTGAACCGATTTAGTTGGAACTCGGTTTAGTGTATATGCAGTCGTGTCTAGAGCGTAACCCCAGAAACTTATTGGAAGATCTACTTGAATCATCATCGATTGCACTTTATTCAATAACGTACAATTTCTCCTCTCGGAAAATCCATCCCATTGTAGCATTCCAGGAGAAGTAAGATGTGATACGATACCACACTCCTTCAAGAAACCTTTAAACTCGAGGCTTAAGTATTCTCCTCCACGATCTGATCGTAGAACTTTTATACTTTACCATGTTTGCTTTTCTACTTTGGCCTTATATTCTTTGACTTTTCAAAAGAATCAGATTTGTTCTTCAAAAGGTACATATATATATACATATCTACTAAAATTATTAGTAAATGTAATAAAGTAGTAAAATCCCCCTCTTTCCATCGTACACATTGGACCACATACATCACTATTTATAAGTCCTAATCGTTCGGTGGCCTTTTCACCTTGTCTGGTAAAAGGAGCTTTAGCCATTTTGCCAATGAGACAAGATTTGCATTCTTCGTATGATTCAAAATTAAACTTATCCAAGTAGCCATCTTGATGTAACTTGGAAATGCGTTTCTCATTTATGTGGCTTAAATGACAATGTCAGAGGTATGTTTCATTTAAGTCTATCGTCTTAATATGTTTTTTATCATTACGATTTACATTATAGACAGGTGTATTAAGATCAAGAACATATAAACCATTAAACAAACGTGCAACCCCGTAGGTAAAATTATTCAATGAAAAGGAACAACTAGTGTTCTGAATCAAAAATGAAAAATCTTTCTTGTCCAAACAAGAAACCGAAATAATATTTCTACAAATCACAGGCACGTAAAAACATTTCTCTAGTTCTAAAATGAGCCCAGTGGGAAACGATAAATGATAAGTCCCTACAGCCAAAGCAGTAACCTTTGCTCTATTGCCAACGTGCGGGTCGACTTCTCCCTTTTCCAATGTCCTACTTCCCCGTAGTTCCTGCACATTTATACAAATGTGAAAACCGCATCCAATAATATCCATGAAGTAGAAGTAGACAAATTAACTTCTACAACATAAATACCTGAATCAGAAGCGCCATCAGCCTTCTTTTTCTTCTTAAAATCCTCCAAAAAAGCATGACCGTTTATCTTCCAATGACCTGGTTTCTTGCAATAGTGACAAGTATCACCCTTTGCAATACCACCTCCAGGCTTCAAAGCTTGTTTGGGAGCAGTTTTAGGAGCAACAACATATTTGGATCCCATCATCTTCTTGCCTTTCCATTTACCTTTCCCTTTGGCACTCCCCTTGTTCACCATCATTATGAGAGTGGGGACGCCTTCTGAATGGTGGTCTCAGCAGTTTTTAACATAGCCAAAAATTCGGTAGGTGTCTTCTATATCTTATGCATGTTGTAATTCATTATAAAATGAGCATATTTGTTGTTTAAAGATTGTAAAATCATATCTATCTGGGCTTCTGGACCAATCACATAACCTAGATTAGCAAGTCACTCCAAATCAAATCATCTTCAGAATATGCGGTCCAACCGGATCACGATCACCCTGTTTTCATGCATACAAAGCTTTTCTCGTATCAAATCTCCCTTGACGACCCTCTCCTTCAAACATACATTTAAGGTGCTCAATCATGACATAAGCATTCATATGCTCGTGTTGTTTTTGAAGCTCAGGACTCATAGTCGCTAGCATCAGACAGGTGACATCCGTGTCATCATAATATGCTTCTGTTAAGAAGTTTGTTGAACACGTGTTGCACCTTCAGAATGAGGTTTAGGGCGAAGAACATCAATGGCATGAAGCTTTCGCTCCTGCCTGAGGACTATTCTCAAGTTCCTTTGCTAATCAAGGAAGCTTATTCTTGTCAGCTTGTCCTTCTCAAGGATCGATCACACATAGAAGTTGTCTGAGTTGTTTGCCATTTGATATCTATAACATTAAAATGCATAAAATTAATTAGTTTACAGATGTTCATTAAATTATGTTCAAGTGATTATTCATATATATTCACAATATATATCTCCCACTATTTTTATCAAATTAATAGCCCTAACTATTAATTCAGAAGGAATATCTTCTATATCCTTTATAGTAAGCCAAGATCCAAATTTCATAACGTCTTAGCTCAGATTTGCCTTTACTCCTAAAACATGATTCAATAAGGTAGAACATTTATCAATTATATCAACTATATAACTTTTGGATAGTTCGGTGGAACAACATTTGTTCATATTTATCTAATAAATCTTGCCAAACTCTATGCCTCTAAGTTCACAATCCTATTGTGGTAACTTATTTAAGTCAAATCCAATATTCAGAAAATATCAATATACTTCAACGCATCTCCAACTATAGATGAGAGTACTTCGCTCTCGCGAACCCACTCCTTATCGATCTAGGGTTTAACACGTTGGACATATTTGAAGGCATCTAAACAACCTAATATAAACTTTAGGGTTTTTTTAATATTAAAATAATTATGATCCCATAATAAAGAGATTCCCAATTTTTCCTTGAATAAAATACTTTCAAATCAATATTCGTCAATGGTTTAATTTTCAGGTAGTGAGGGAGTCACAACGGTCTCACTTAAAACCCATAACCTTACAAATTCAATGAACCCGCTTTTGACAAAATCGTCCATATCAGAAATAAAGAAAATTCGTATTTTATTTCATATTTCATAAACACGAGAATCTCATAATTGTTTGTTAAAATTTAAAATCTTGAATCGTTACATATTTTATCTTGTTTAGCAGGTATGACATAGGTGATGTATCTAATACATACATACATACATACATACATACATATATACATACTTATATATATACATATATACATACATACATACATACATCGTTAATCTAATTAAGCATGCATTAATCTTACTACTCTACACATTCATTCATCACATGATATATGTAAAGTGCTATAAAAATGTGGTAGGTTTTGGCCCCATCCTATACGATCTTCATCAAGCTCATGATAAAGATCATGGTCAATCTAATGTGGTTAAGTAAATAAATACAACTATCTATTATATCATATGTCTTCTTGCTTTATTTGCTTCCTTCTATAACTTCCTTATATTATCTCTAATGGACTCCTTCTTCTAGTCTTCAAGTACATTACATAAATGAAATATAAAAGACTAATCTAATAAACTTACAAGAAGAACCCGAGTTACATTCGAAATTTAATATTACAAGAATAAAAATGACACGCAAGTCGTATTTAAAAACCAAAACCACAATTATAAATCATTACTCTAAGGTCTATATGCTATAATCATCCACCATGTTCAATTAACACATAAGAACATGTTAAAACACCTAATATGATCATAACATATCATAGCACTCATTATTTTATCATAAAATCCCAATATGACAAAAATACTAAAACGTAGTTTTCAGGGCCTTAAAAACCTCAAATGCCCCAAAAACCTCATATATAACGGCGAGAGAATCAGTTTGAATCGTGACGCGGTTCTCTTTTCGAAAAGGTATTATACGTCCAAACCGGAGTCCGGGAGGTTTCAATCCTACTAGTGCCTTTTTGCGATTTTATGCAAAACAGAAAACTATTTTTGGAAAACTGCAAAAACTGTTTTTCTGATTTTCTAAAAAACTGATTTGATCATTTCTGCCTCCCGTATCTGTATCATGTATCTAATATATACAAATCGTTCAACCATCATGTCCATACATGATCATATAAATTAGTTTATACTCTTATAAACGTAACGTCATGCATAAAATATAAATCGCATACAAAACATGTCATGGCAGATTACATATACATGCTAAACTCATAAAATCAGTGAACATACAAACAAATTAAAACCTTTCGCAAGTATCTTTGATGAAATTGTGGGGTTTCGTGGCATTAAAACACAGTAAAAATAATATAAAACCATTAAAAATCCAGAAAAGTTTGAAATCCACCGCAGGATCCATGCGAAAAACAATATTTGATTCGTGGATGAGATGTTTACTTTACGAAGCTTTACGATTAAGGTTGTCTAATGGGCTTCTAGCTTTAACCGAACACCACGTATTCCGCCTTAACGATTTACACCGTAGAGGTATCCACACGAAAGCCATTATAGAGGAAGAGTGTACTAGCACCAAGAACGAACTCGTTTTCCTCTCTCTTTCTCTCTCTCTCTCTCTCTCTCTCTCTCTCTCTCTCTCTCTCTCTCTCTCTCTCTCTCTCTCTCTCTCTCTCTCTCTCGCCCTCTCCCCCCCTCTCTCACACACACACACACACACCATTTTCTACTAGGGTTTTGTGTTTTTATCTAATAAAAAATGTAACCCTAATTTTAGTATTAAGGATGTTTATATAGAGGGGCCAAAAACAGTCCTAACCCTAATCCAAGTTAGAGTTTATTAAAAATTTGAAATTCTTTTTATTTAATAATTAAGTCTAACTCAATTATTAAATAACAACTGAATTTTGAATTTAAAAATACACAAATTTGAAATTCATTTATTCCATTAATTAAGTCCAACTTAATTAATAATAAATAATTCAATTTTCATATTTAATTTAAATCCTAATTTAAATTAAATAATCCTCCAAACTTTCTTTGTGCGACCCTATAGGTTATAATTACGTAAGCAATAATTTAAATATCTCATATTAAAATTAAAAACAATGATCAACATCTAGTAATAAATCATTGTTATCCAAGTAATAATAATTAAATCGATGATCAATTAAACCTTTCGTGAATTATGTACAATGTTATATATTCTCTTTACCCAAATATTATAGATTTAAACTCGAGACATGTTATGTGTCATCCTCTTCATGGTTTAATCCATGTTTTCTTGATCAATGAGTAGACTATCATTTCAAATCGACTTTTGAGTGCGGCGTCATGCATTTCATAGTCTAGCTCACACAAGAGGCCAATAATATTTCTCCAAAATTAGGAGGGTTAAATCCGTTCCATATCATTCATATTTCTCACACGATTCCTAATAAACTCGAAGTCCACTTTTATCATTACCCGGTCAAAGGCAACTTTTGATGTAATCAACATATATTAATCATCGTATTGAATTATAACGATTTTAAGTCGAAGGACCATTACATCATTATCACTGTGAGAATTACTTATGACACAAGAGACATGCAGAATCTCATATTGGGTCAATCCAGCACCATGTATATTTATATATGCCCGTGTTTCTGACTTTATTATCATTATACCTATGATTAATGAGATATGATCATCAGTCAATAAATACACTAGTATTAATGTATTATTATTGTCCTTTAATAATAATACTCGACTAAAAATTGAGAATATTGATACTATTCACATAATCTCATTTCTAAATCACGTACTTAGGAGATATAAAATGTATATCATATTACAAGGATATTGATTAATCTAATATTTATATCGCAGTAAATTAAGACATAATAAATTATTAAAAGAATAATTGATAGAACATAAATATTAATAATCCAAATATCATAAATAAAACATAATAGTGTTCTCTAGGGCACAAACACTAACAATCTCCCACTTGAACTAGAGCCAATCACCCATGTATCTAATACTCATAGAGCTAGTATGACCGTCGTGCTTCTGCTGCGACAAAACCTTAGTATGTTGGTATGCAACATTATCATCAATATTCACTTTACAGCGATATCACAAAAATAAATATTGCTTAAGGAAATAACTAAAAATGCAATATATATTTAGAACTAAAACCACCAAGTTAAAAGCCCGAAGGCAACCAATGAACTAGTCCGAAGGCAGACAGAGTTAAAAGCCCAAAGGCAAAAGTATGAACCTAAATAAATAAATTACAAGACAAAATCAATTTTCCGAGAGCTCTTCATCCTCTCCCGAAGAAATCTCCAGGGGATCCGTGCCGCCAGTATGGCTGATGGGATCTTTAATAAAATCATCCAAAAAATGTTTGTAATCCCATCCAAGCTCATGTGCTTTTTTCAGTACATGGTCGGCACCAAACTGGAAGCACCGCTCATCGGCCAACTCTAGTTTCTTCTCCAACTTGCGAAACTCTAGCCTGGACTTCTTCAACTGAGCGTTCCTCCAGTCGATATGCTTGTTCGCCCTCTCCAAGTCCTATGCCAGCTTCTTCTTGTCCTCGATAAAGACATTTGCCTGCTTATTGAGGGTATCATTCTCCAGCTACACTCTAGACAGATCATGCTCAACAGTGGTGGTCCTTCTCTCGAGCTCCCCCACTCTGGCCATTTGGCCCAACATATCTTGCACCTTGTCCGCAACATCAGTGGCTTAAGGGGTATATTGAAATGAAACAAGGCAAACATGTGGTCAGACCGAATGAAATGAAAAAAATATGTAATACCGAAGGAAATACAAGACAGACAAACATAAAAATAAGAACTTACAAGGGAAATAAAGGACATAAGCTCTGTGTAGGCCTCCATGGGCATAGCCGTAGCGTAGAGGGAACGATCGCTCAGAAGCTGAAGCCCCCAGCAGAGGTCATGAGCCATTTCCTTATAGCTTCCATGGTCGGGTAGACTGTGTGATCGCTCATCAGTACACGCAGCCAAGGACGTACGTCTGAATGATCTCATCTCGGACCCTCTATCGCTTGTTCACTTGCTCCAATTTTCATCATCTTGGCCTCTTTGGCTATCCTTAGCAGCCTCGGCCGAAACAGAAGAATCTTGTCAGACAGAATCATGCTCCTAAACCACTATCTCTCCACCGCCCAAAGAATCTGCCTCCAGCAGCCTGACAGCCTTTTCCGCATTCTTCTTCGCCGCTTTCTTCATCCTCTTTCTTTCAACCAAAGCCTTTGCTGAAGACACTGAAAGAAAAATATGAGGATAGTTATATAAAGCAGATAATACATGCGAAGCAAAATATGTGCATAAAAATAAAAAGAACAAAAGAAAGAGCTACTTACCCCCACCCCACAAACCAATGAGCCAATCTGAGCTCCAGTACTCGGCAGATGTAATCTTGGCCAAGTTCGCCTTAACTAAGTCCTCATACAACTCTTTCTCCTCATCGCTCAAATTGGGCATGAGGAATTTGGTCGGTTTGATTTCACACCTCACCGAAAATTTGACAAGATTTGGCCCACTAATGTAGCACCAGTGGGTATGGATAGTATTGTTATTCGAATTAATATCAGTCCAATTCTCCCGACCCGCCCTTCGGGCGATGGGGTATACATTGGTACTTTTGGGGTTCTTACGAAAATCCTAATGAATAGGTGCTTTAGAAGAGACGAGTGGATGGCTTCACCCCCACCTTCAAGCACCGATTCTGAAAGCAATATATGTGAATGAACCCATTTGGGTCCATCTGCCCTAAAGCTATGCCCATTTGCATGAACAGGTGCTTTAGAATTTTCAGCAAAGGCACTTGGAAACCACACTTAAAAGCAGCTTCAGAAATGCTGACCGTGCGATCCCCATACCCCTTAGGGACGCCCGAAGTATCGAAGATCCGATTGTCATCATCAGCGTGATATAACTAAAATCACCTCGAGGGACATTATAGACTCTGTACAATTCTTCGACCCTCGACTTGTACATCTTCGAGGGATTATTGTCTGCATGATACGAAGTTATGGAACCAAAAGTCTTCGCTCTATACGAACTTATGGAACCAAAAATCTTCGCCCTATCCGCTCGGGCTGAGACGTGGAGGTTCCTTCCAACGTGTTTGTTAGATATATTTGTGATGTCATGTTTAATATGATTTGTGTTTAGTTTTTAGATCTTACTTAACAGGACAAATCAGTACTTAACTGGAAATCAATACTTATACTGAAGTTAGGACTTAAGATATCAGAACTTAAGTTGTCAGAACTTAAGTTATCAGGAGATACTTATCAGGAGATAATATCAGGCCTTAAGGCTACGTTCAGATAAGGAAGACGGCTGATTGAAAGGAAAGAAGATCAAGACAAACATAAGAAGAGATATGTATGGAGAAGAATTATATGAGGAATAGAATACTTGGAAGAAAAGATAACTGATTGATATATATTAGGAAGAAGAATTATATTCGATATCAATTAGAAGATTATCTTGTAACTGTGTAGTATATAAACACAGGCATAGGGTTTACACTATATGTGTTATCATAATCGAGATTATTATTCATTATAACCCTAGCAGCTCTCGTGATAATTTGTTCATCACTGAAAAAGGACAGAGCTTTTTATAACAGAGTTTATTGTGTTGAATAAAATCTGTGTTTTGTTACTTTAGTTCTTATATTCGATTTGATTGTAGTAAACACTGTATTCAACCCCCTTCTACAGTGTGTGTGACCTAACAAGTGGTATCAGAGCAATATGTTAACATACATACAGTAAAGATCCAAAAACAATCATGTCTGAAGAAGTACAAACTCCAACCAAGCCCACCAAAACTGAAGAAACTCCAAAGACTCAAATCCATAATCGATATGAGACTATAAGGGTCCCCATACTGAAACCTTCTGAGTATCCCATATGGAAGGTGAGGATGTTTATGTTTCTGGAAGCTACAGATCCAGAATACCTTGACAGAATTAATGGACCACATAAGCCAACCAAGCTCTCTGTTATAGTTGCAGATCAGCCAGCACAGAATGTACCAAAGGAGAAAAGTGAATATACAGCTGAAGATATCTCATCTATTGCAAAGGATGCAAAGGTAAGACATTTGCTACACAGTGTCATTGATAATGTAATTTCAAACAGGGTAATTAACTGTAAGACTACAAAGGAGATATGGGATGCCTTGGAGACAAGATGCCAGGGAACTGATTCAATTAAGATGAACATGAGGACTATACTCACACAAGAGTATGAGCACTTTGACTCAAAAACCTGATGAGTCATTAACTGGTTTATATGACAGATTTATCAAACTCTTGAAGGATCTGTCACTGGTGGATAAAGAATATGATCTTGAAGAAACTAATCTCAAATTCCTTTTAGCTTTTCCAGAAAGTTGGGATTTGAAGGCCACAACTATAAGAGACAAGTATGCTCTTGATGAAACTACTCTTGATGAAATTTATGGTATGCTGAAGACTCATGAACTTGAGATGGATCAAAGAAGCAAGAGGCATGGGAGAAAATCAAGAACAGTTGCTCTTAAGGCTGAGGATGAATCCCCTAAAGTGGCTGTCTTAAAGAAAGGCAAAGGAAAGGCTCTCATCGTAAAGTCTGATACTGAGTCATCAAGTCCTGATAGTGATGAGGATTCAGAAACTGAAAGTCTATCTGAGATGGATGCTGATGAAGAGATGATGAGATTGTGTGCTCTTATGGTGAAGGGTATCATAAAGATAGCCTATAGGAAATTCAGAAAGGGAAGGAAGTTTTCCAGGAAAAGTGGAAGTTCTGATAAAAAGGGATTCAGAAAATCTGAAGGTGAAGCAGGAAAGTCTGACAGAGGAGATTACTCAAATGTTAAATGCTACAATTGTGGTGAGAAAGGCCACATATCTCCTGATTGCAAGAAAGGAAAAAGTGACAAAGGCAAGACTCTTGTCATAAAGAAGAAAAGCTGGACAGACACTTCAGATTCTGAAAGTGAGGTGAACTATACCTTGATGGCAAATGCTGATAGCAGTTCTGAAACTGCTGAGTTAAAGGTACCTCAAACAACTTATGCCTTTCATACTGATGATATTACTGAGTTGAGAAGATAGCTTAAAACCATGTTCATTAGTTATAGAGATCAAACATTAACATGTAAAAGATTAACTTCTGAAAATCTTTCTTATAAAAAGAGGAATGAATATTTAGAAAAAGAGTTAGTTATGTTCCATCAAACTCAGAAAGATAGAGATGATGATTTCTATGTTAGAGATGAAGTGCTTAAAATGAATGAATCTCTAAAAACTGAGTTAGAAAAGGAAAAAGAGATTATCAGGACTTGGACTAACTCTGGCAGAACAACTCAAAATTTGTTAAGTAGTGGAAACTGGAAAGAGGGCTTAGGTTATGGAGATGATAAGAATGATAAAGGAACTGTAGAAATTGAGCCTATAGTTGTTAAACAAAAGCCAAAGGTAAATCCTGTTATGTTTGTAGCTATAAAGTCTGATACTGATAAATCAGAAGTTAAAGAGAAATTAACTTCTAACAAACCAAAACAGGATAAGCCAACTGAAGTTAACATAGGCTTAATGATAAAGAAGCAGCTTAAGCATAAGCTGAAAGATGTTAAAAATATAAACAAGGTAAATCCACCTAGGAAAAATAGAAATGGAAAAGTAGGTGTGAATAAAAGCAATGATTATAAGCCTGTTCCTAATGCTCCTAGAAAGAAATGTTATAACTGTGGAAATTCTAACCATCTGGCTTCTTTTTGCAGGAAGAATAAGAATATGAACTCCTTACCTTCAAAATCAGGAGTTAAGAGTCAGTCTGTTAGATATAGGCCACACAATCCTTGTTTTCATTGTGGTAGTTTATGGCATTCCATTTATACTTGTAAGGAATATCATAGTTTGTACTATGATTATTATCAAATAAAACCTTCTTTAAAGAAAGTTAGCATTATTCCTTCTAGTGTAAGTTCTGATGTAAAGTCTGATAATGCAAATTCTGATAAGAAAACTGTTAACATAAATTCTGATGCTAAATCCCCTGCAAATGTTAACAAACTTAATAAGGCCAAAGGATCCAAGCAAGTCTGGGTCCTTAAAACTAATCATTAGTGGTCTTTGTGATTGCAGGGCAACATGAAAAACATCTTAGTTCTGGACAGTGGATGTTCAGGATATATGACTGGAAATAAAGCCATGCTATCAGACTTTGTGGAGAAAGCTGGCCCAGGTGTTTCTTATGGAGATGGCAACATAGGAAAAACTCAGGGACATGGCAATATCAATCTTGGGAATGTCATCATTGAAAAAGTAGCTCTAGTCTCAGGACTTAAACACAATTTTCTGAGTGTTAGTCAAATCTGTGACAAAGGTTATCATGTGGATTTCTTTGAAGAACACTGTGAAGTTGTAAGCAAATCTATAGGCAAAGTTGTTCTGAAAGGATACAGGCATGGTAACATTTATGAAGCCAAGCTTTCAACAAGTACTGATGGTTTTGCAATCTGTCTATTAAGTAGAGCATCAATTGAAGAAAGCTGGAATTGGCACAAGAAACTCTCTCATTTAAATTTCAACAATATAAATGAACCAGTCAAGAAAGATCTTGTGAGAGGACTGCCAAAATCAGTATTTACTCCTGATGGCCTTTGTGATTCCTATCAAAAGGCAAAACAAAGAAAATCTTCATTCAAGAGCAAGACTAAATCTTCAATTCTTGAGCCTTATCACCTAATACATGTTGATCTATTTGGTCCAGTGAATGTCATGTCTATTACAAAGAAGAAATATGTTATGGTCATAGTGGATGAGTTCACCAGATACACATGGGTGTATTTCTTGCACACAAAAAGTGAAACTGCATCTATCTTGATTGATCATGTCAAACAACTGGATAAATTGGTCAAAGACTCTGTGAAAATCATAAGAAGTGATAATGGCACTGAGTTCAAGAATTTGATTGTGGAAGAGTTCTTCAAAAACCAAGGAATCAAGCAGGAATTTTCAGCTCCTGGAACTCCAAAGCAAAATGGAGTTGTTGAAAGAAAGAATAGAACTCTTATTGAAGCTGCACGAACTATGCTTGATGAAGCAAAGTTACCAACCTATTTTTGGGCTGAAGATGTGCAGACTGCTTGTTTTACTCAGAATGCAACACTTAACAACAAGCATGGAAATGCACCATATGAGATGGTGAAGAAAAAGAAGCCAAATCTGAAGTATTTTCATGTATTTGGATGCAAGTGTTTTGTTCTTAAGACTCATCCTGAACAGCTATCCAAATTTGATCTAAAAGTTGATGAAGGAATTTTTGTTGGATATCCACTTTCCACAAAAGCCTTCAGAGTCTACAATTTAAGAACAAGGGTTGTCATGGAATCTATCAATGTCTCTTTTGATGATAAAAAGATTACTGGACTTGAAGATTTCAATGATCATGATCAGCTGAGATTTGAGAATGAAGTTTTAAATTTTGATTCTGTAAATCCTGATAGTCTAAATCCTGACAGTCTAAATCCTGATACTGCAAACTCTGATGGGTTAAACTCTGATGTTATTGAAACTGTGGTGACTATGTAAAAAGAAAATGCACCTGTGCAGGGGGAGCATATAGAAGATCCAACCATATCTCAAGAAGTATCAGAATCTAGAACAGGCTCTTCAAGTTCTGATTCATCAAATTCTGATGAGCCAAGTTCTGATAATTCTGGAAACTCAAATTCTGAAGGATCCAACTCAGATAGCATAATTTCAGGGGGAGAATCAGAAAATGATGATGGAGACAGCATGGATCATGGGGGAGCATCCAGTTCTAGAGATAATCTTCCATCTGCAAGGAACTGGACTAAAGCACATACACCTGACTTGATTATTGGAGATCCTGAAGCAGGTATAAGAACTAGAATAACAACATCAAATGAATGTCTCTATCGCTTTTTTCTTTCTCACACTGAACCAAAGAAAGTGGAAGAAGCTCTTCAAGATGCTGATTGGGTGCAAGCAATGCAGGAAGAGTTAAATGAATTTGAAAGAAATAAAATCTGGACCCTAGTGCCAAGACCAAAGAACAGATCTGTTGTTGGTACAAAGTGGGTGTTCAGAAAAAAAACTGATAGTGATGGCATAATTACAAGGAATAAAGCAAGGCTGGTTGCAAAAGGATATTCTCAATAGGAGGGAATTTATTATGATAAAACATTTGCACTAGTTGCTAGATTGGAAGCCATAAGGATATTTTTGGCTTATGTTGCTCACAAAAAGTTTACAGTCTTTCAAATGGATGTAAAAAGTGCATTTCTTAATGGAGAATTAGAAGAAGAAGTATATGTTGAACAACCTCCAGTTTTTGTAGATTCAAAATTTTCTAATCATGTCTACAGACTTGATAAAGCACTTTATGGCCTTAAGCAAGCTCCAAGAGCATGGTTAGAAAGTGGATTTAAAAGAGGGACTGCTGACAAAACATTGTTTTATCTCAACCATATAAAAGAACTTACTTTTGGTGCAGATATATGTTGATGATATCATTTTTGGTTCTACAAATGACAGACTTTGTAAAAGGTTTGCCAAGCTAATGCAGTCAAGATATCAAATGAGTATGATGGGAGAACTTAGCTATTTTCTGGGCCTTCAAGTCAAGCAGAATGAAGAAGGAACTCTTATTTGTCAATCTAAGTACACCAGAAATTTGTTGAAGAAATTTGGAATGCAAGATTGTTCAAGTGCATCCACTCCTATGGCCACTACAATAAAATTGGATAAAGATACTGGTACATCAGTAGATATTACTGATTACAGAGGTATGATTGGCTCACTACTCTATCTAACTGCAAGTAGACCTGATATCATGTATGCTACCTGTCTTTGTGCAAGATTTCAAGCAGATTCAAGAGAACCTCACTTAACAGTTGTGAAAAGAATTTTTATATACCTTATGGGTACAGTTGATCTGGGATTGTGGTATCCTAGAGAATCAGACTTTAAGCTAATAGGTTACTCAGATGCAGATTTTGCAGGATGCAAAATTGACAGGAAAAGCACAAGTGGAAGCTGCCAATTTTTGGAGGCAGATTGGTTTCTTGGTTTAGCAAGAAACAGAAGTCAATTTCCATATCAACTGCAGAAGCAGAGTACATTGCTGCAGGAAGCTGTTGTGCACAGATTCTTTGGATGAAGAATCAGTTACTGGATTATGGGTTAACATATTCTAAAATCCCTATTTATTGTGATAATCAAAGTACTATTGCTATGAAAGGTAATCCAGTTCAACACTCAATGACAAAGCACATCAACATAAGGTACCACTTTATAAGGGAACATGTGGATGAAGGCACAGTGGAATTGCATTTTGTTCCAACAGATCAACAACTAGCAGATATCTTCACAAAACCACTGTGTGAAGCTAATTTAACAAGATTGGTAAATGAACTTGGAATGGTTTCAGGTTCTTTCTCGAAATCTGCTTAGTTTATGTTCTGATACATCAGACTTTATGATCAGTATTTACAGATATTACTATCTTTGTGTATCATGTACTTAAATTGAAATTTTCTAAGTGTTGATTGTTGTCTGATGTGAATTTCTAAACTCTGATAGTGATATGAATGTTTCTGTGACTATTCAACCCAATGATGATAACTGTGCTAGATGCTGACCTAGTAGTCTTTAATATACTAATAATAACATGTTTGAAGTAATTGTTTATGTGGAAATCTTTTAACACAAGCAAATTCTAATATTGAGCTTGGTTAAAGTTTACTTTGTGTATCTTATTACTAAGTCAAAAACTAGAATAGTGCTTCTTATCTGTTAAGTTCTGATGTTAGTAAATCTGATGGATGTACTAAGTGCTAATAAGCCTCACTTATCAAAAGAAAAAGAAAAGAAAAGAAATATCAGGTACTCCTTTGAGATCTAGAGAAAAGTATATGTGGAAGGGAAGACCCAAGTGTGTTAGGTCCCAATATTTTTGTAGAAGGGGGGGTTGAATACAAACTATAGCGTTTAATCGAATTTAATGCGGAATAAAAAGGTGAAACAAAATTCTAGTTAAATAAAACTATTATTAAACTTGAAATGTGTTACAACAACGGTATCGTTTACAAGGGATTAATCTCAAATAAATTATCACAAATCTAGAATAAATTCGACATGAACTTTTTCTATTTTTGCAATAAAAAGATCAAATGCTAAAAGCAATTTGAAATTAAGTTCTAGGGATTTTGATCCGCTAGATAGTTACACAAGAATAAGAGAATGATTTCTAGTGGTTTAGATTTAACTATAAATGCTAGAAATTAATGTTTTTGAATTTAACAGTTGAAGATGAAAAGTCTGTTCTTGAGTAGTTGAGTGTAACACCCCCAGATCCGGGGTCGGGGATCCGGGTCGTCAAGAGTTCCATTTCCCTTAATAACACCCAATCTTAATAATTACTCAACTACTCTGTACTGTGACCCCACTATAAACACACACACCACACGTTATAGTCTCAGAGGTGAATATCCAAAAAAATAATCACAAGTCATTTTATTCCACAATTATATGCCAATACACCTTAAACAGGTTTCTGAATAAATTTACATTTCTTTGCCATTATTACAATTCATAAATATACATAATCTGATACATCAAAAGTTGAAAGCCTAGCCTATTGGTAGTTCCTACCTCAGCTATGGCGGCATCAGTGCTTCTAGAAAACTGCGGAACGTCTCCTAACCTCTTGCGAATCGGGAGCTTGGTCCGGTTCATCTTGTCTATCTGATGTTGTGTGATGAAAGAAGAAAGCAAGGGTGAGCAGCAAGCCCACCAAAATAATATGTATAATGGTTAATAGTATATGAGCCTTCTCTTAGTACTCATGAAAGTCTTGGTCAAAAGAAATGAACCAAGTTGATATCTTAATGCGATGAAGTCGCAAAATATTCAGTATATATATATATACATATATACTTTTCAAAATATTGGAAGTCCTCTTCCATGCATAATATACACAAAGTCCCAGTGTATAACTGTATAAAAAAATATCGTTGCAAGGTGATCTCATATATCTAACCTTGTCTCAATGTTTTTCTGAAAGTCTTTGTCATGCATAAGATAATCATTTACTTGATATAAGTTTAAAAGATGAAGTTACAAGATACTCCAATATACTTATATCTTTTCCAAATACTACTTGAACTACCACCGTTCAAGTTATAATTAGTTCAAAAGTTCATCACATAGATGAGACTACAAGATAATACTTGAATAGATTCAACCTTTAAAATATCATCAAAATAAAATGAAGTTATGAGATACTTCATTTGATGTAAACATCATTTTGAAAACTTGACCCTGCCAACACTCAACAATCGCCCAACCGTAGCCTTTCTATCGAAGTGCTCTGGGTAGTGTTGCAGAAATTATCCAATTGGATGATGAACTCATTACGGGAGTTTGCCGCGCCAGGAAGACCACTTACGATGATCAGTCGTAGTAGTACAACCCCACCATTTTCTACATGTAGAGGAGAACCTGTCGGATTTACTTGTCAACCGAACACTGAACTCCTAAGGAATGGACCGCCTTAGCGGAACTTCCAGGCCATTTGGGCCAATATAATAAGGCTGGGCCGGCGCTACTCGGCCACTTACGCCACTCCTAGTTCAGATGAAATCCATGACTCTGAAACGTAAAGCTCGTCCCCACTTTCCCCAAGTAGAAACTTGTTGATACGGCTCCACCAAGAGGTCGTATCTATTTGGAAAGGAGAACTCACCGATATTTCCCAGGCGATGCCTGTTAATGGATTAACTTATTCCAAGAATTTTACTTCCCGAGTGTTGGGTAAGTAATCAATTCATTTAACAAAACAGCAACCTTGTTGCGAATATAAAACACACCACAGAGCCGGATCCCTCAGGTTTTGAGCGAGTATTTAAATCCCCTTCGAAAGGAGGATCTTAAATATATAAAAAAATGAGTTTTGGGATCCGCTCTAACTTTTAAAAATCATTTTGAAGACTCGCAAAACATTTTTAAGAATGTTTGGAGTGAAGCTGATTTAATGAAGTAAATCAGTCCCCAGAATATTTAGAAAATGACTGAATATTATTATTTAAATAATATTCCCATAAAGAATAATCTTTATAAAAATAATTGAAGTAGAAGTATTAAAACTTATACTTGAAACGAGTATTAAATAACCAAAGATATACTTATATGAAAGTATTATCTTTATTTGAATAATCGAAAATAAGTTTGATTATTGACACCTTATTCTTTAATAAAATAAAGAATATACCTCAGCAAATAATCGGAGTCATAGATCCTCAAATGAATATTCAAATAATATTCATTAAATAATATAAACTGAGTCATAAGCCCTCGAATGAATATTCAAATAATATTCAATAAATAATATAAAAGAGTCATAAGCCCTCGAATGAATATTCAAATAATATTCAGATAAATAAATAAAAGGAGTCATAAGCCCTCGAATGAATATTCAAATAATATTCAGATAAATAAATAAAAGGAGTCATAAGTCCCCGAATGAATATTCAAAATAATATTCATTTAATATAAAGGAGTCATACGCCTTCGAATAATATTCAAAATAATATTCAATAATAAAATAAAGTTAAAGTTATCGAATAAACCTTATTCGATTAATAGTTTTAAAAACTATATCCATATATATATATATATATAATATACTCGGGAACATCGACTCCCGGTTTAGAAATATGTTCACCTTTTATCCCCTATACTAAGGTATACGCAACTACTTGCTTATTTCTAGCATAGGTATTATGCAACTATAAGCATTGAAATCAACATATAGATAACCAGATTATGAAACAGACATGCATATATACCATATCAGCATGCTCCAATATATCGCAAAATTTGCTAATAACAATCATGCAATATCACAAGATAATGCATATACATATATTTACATCACAACAACAGTATAACGGGTAGAAAACTTGCCTGAGCAACTGGGGGTTACGAATGGCTCGGGACGAGTCTGGTAACCTATAAGCAACAAGTAAGTTGGAATTAAACCAAAGTCACTTGTAAATCTATACTCTAACCGACTCAGACTCTAACGCTCGTTTTGCGCTTAACGATTTACTTAAGTCGCTCGAGTACCCTCGGCTCCACCATTTTTAATAATTTACCCATTACGAGTTTTAAGGCGATTCTTTCGCGAGTGTCTTATCAACTGCCTAACACACTCTACATAAATGTTTCATGCTCCAATTAGTCATTTAAGGGCCTTAACCAAGGTTTCAAAGTAAGGCGAGGGGTAAAGGTTCGTTCGCGAAACACCGTTACGTAAAACGGTCGTTTCTCCTAAACCGTACATCGGATTCAAGCAAACCACATATCAAAACGAAGCTTGAAACATAACCTATCTAAGCATGGAAGTGGTTAGTTTATAGAAGTGGGTGTTCGGGTCCAACAGTTAATCACAAAACAGTTTATAGAAAATCGGGCATTACGACGGCTATAACCTAACGATTTCCAAAGTTTAAACTACACCAAATCATCACCAATTCAACAACAATCCAACATCCATCAACATCAAACTAAACCCATTCATCTAAGCACTATTATCATCCAAACAAACCAAACTTAAAACTAAGGGTTCAAGAGTTTATACCTTCCTTGGAGAGTGGGTAGTCACTAACAAGCCTCTAGGAACCTTGATCTATGCTTAATCAACCTTAAGCTTTCATGAAAATCAAGAAAATCAAAGTAAGTTACTATTCACTACTATTCATCATCATCTTTGATGAGTGGATTAGCTATGCAAACCATGGAATCTTGATCTTAAACTCATGGTATAACTAAGTTATGAAATATAGGATCCAAGGAAACAAACCTTGTAATTTTCCATGGCCTAGAACTTGAGTTTTGAAAATCTATTTCTTTATTTCTTGAAAAGGCCGAATGGAAGAAGAAAAAAATGGGGGAGAGATTTTGCTTGCTTGTCTTGCCTTGATATTTGTGCAAAGAATGCATGGTTGTGGTTAATTATTGGCTAAATATCTTGTTTTCACTTGCTTATGTCATTGCTTGCATCACTACTTTGCCACATGTCTCATTCTTGTGGTGTGATGATGTCACCTTGCTTCTAACCACATGTTTTAGCTTATATTAGAAGCTTCCTTCTCATGTTACTTGCATGTGCTTGCCCCTTGGACGTTTATTTGTTTTACGGTTCGCTTAACTCTCTTTCTCGTTGATCGTTTGAGGAATCGTACCCGGGATCTTATTACTTGGGTTCCCTTAACCTTTCTCAATACATTATATTCCTTTTTATAATCCTCTCTTATAATCCTTGAATTTAAATCCCTTTAATCATGTTACCTTATACTCAATTCTTTCGGTATCTGGTGGATTTTCGAGAAAAATCAAAGTGTTCGGAATTGGATTCTGACGATCTTTACATACACTTATTTACTTTATGGAATACTAATACGATCTTAGAATATCCATAACAGAACCCCTACATAGTGTGGCATGAAAAGTTTTCTCATTCAGCAAAAACACTATTCATAAGGGTTTCAAAAATTTCCAAAAATTGGGGTTATTACAGTCTCCCCTCCTTAAAAGGATTCCGTCCCGGAATCAAATAGAAAATGAATAGGGATACTCTCTTAGCATTGCACTTTCTAACTCTCGAGTAAATTTTCCCACATTATGGTTCTACCACCAAACTTTGACTAGTTTGATAACCCTTCTCCTAAGCACTTGTCCCTTTTCGATCTATAACCCTTCCTGGTTGCTCCATATAGGTTACGTCTGGTTGCATGTCTATGCACTCATATGCCCCTATTTATCTGGCATCCGAATTACATTTTCTTAACATTGATACGTGGAACACGTTATGAACTTGCTACATATTCGGGGGTAGGGCTAGCTCATATGCTATCTTCCCAATATGTCTTAATATATCCAAGGGTCCAACAATTCGTGGACTTAGCTTCCCTTTCTTTCCGAACCTCATCCTTCCTTTCCAAGGGAATACCTATAACAACACTAGGTCCCCTACTTCCTATTCTTTGTCCTTTCGTGTCAAATCAACATACTTCTTATGTCCATCTTGGGCTACTACCAGCCGTCCTCTGATTAAATCTATTAAATCCTTGGTCCTTTGGACCACTGCTGGTCTGAGCATCTTGCGCTCTACAACTTCATTCTAACATAAGGGAGATCGACGTTATCTTCCCTCAAGGATCTCATAAGACGACATCTCGATACTTGACATACGATCTATTGTCGTAAAAAAACTCAATCCGTGTTAAGTGATCATTCCAAATTCTTTCAAGTCTATTGCACAGACTCTCATTATAGCTTTAACATTAGAGCTTTTGCTTCTCAATACCCATTCTTTTCCAGTTCGTAATCACTACTACCTTCCGTTCCTAATATTATACTGGTTATACTTTTGCTCGTTAGCGTTCTATAACCTTTTAATAACCATGCCAACCTTAGTATCACGAATGTGTTTCCATTTCGAATACTACCACAACTTTATTACTCCTTTTTCAGCTGTTTCTATTTTCGAAAGCTTGATCCTTCATATAGAAGTAAAAGAATTTATTGAGAGATCACTATGAATATGAACACTTGTTATATCGCATTGTTAGTACAGAAGGTGGCCAGCCTTTAGTACTTGACAAGCAATTAAACAATAGCTGGTATCCTACTAGGCTTCTATCACACAGATAGATAGTCATTCGGCAATACCTCCCCTTTCTGGAAGGGTTGTTCTTCTCAGCTTACATGAAATGAAAAGAAGAGAAAAGAACGAATTGAAGAGAATTGTATATATGAAAAAAATATACTGCCACAAAATATCTGGCTTGGAACCTACCTCTGAACTATAGAGGTTTGTCATAGGAGAACAAATCATATACGTATATAAATCAACATTAAGCATTATAGCCTCGTATTTCCCATGCCTAAATATTTTCGCTATCCCATCCATCATTCTATGGACCCACACTCTTCCTCGAGCTTATACACAATCACCTTTGAAACTCCCTCGACATCGAAAATCGAATCTGGGATCTCATTCTAGACATCATCATTACTAGAACTCTATGCTTGCACCGCAACCTTCCTCGTATAATAATACGACTCTCTATTGATAAGAAAGAATAATTATTCACTAGGTAGATACTCTACTTAATTAGTCTATCAATGATAACTTATACACTACCACGACCCGATTAGTGGTACTCAATCTCAACACCCATTCCAATACAACTCTCACGGTTGTGATCAGCTCCATACTCGCAGAATCATTGCTGCCTTACTATGGTCCACCACTGACCTACTGTCGTCATTCATTTTCCATGAAGTCTTAATAGCTAACCATACGGAGTCCATACATGTCGTATCAAATCCTTCTAAGGAGGTAACATAATCACCATTCATGATTCATGGAGTACACTCCTGATCCTGACATACATACATGACATGAAGCATATAAAATTGCAGAAGAGTTTCAATCAAAGCACCGATAGCAGGTTAATACCATTCTTAATCATATGCCTTCAATAGAAGACTTAACTCAAAGGTTTATTTGGTCCTTTTTGAAACATGGTCCTGGCTTATCTCAAGATAGGACCTTCTAAGATAGATAGGTCGTTCATGGCGATTACACAAATTAAACCTTTACCAACTACTATTACGGTTGGGTATTGCACAGTCATCAGAAGGAATGTCAATCTTTCAAATCATAATACAATCTTCACGGCTTTAACCATTATCATTGTATTCTCCTGGCACGAGCGCCGATAATTATCTTTTTACCTTTAAAGTGTCGGCCACCTCTTTGGCCTTTCCTGATAGTAAAATTTCCTTACAGTCAATGTCATTTTAACCACCTCCAAATAATTTTCTATCTCATTTCAATCGCAGCTTATGTGAAGATGTTTTCTTTAAAGTCTGATGAGTAAAAATAAAAAAATTATCACCATTTTTCCATAAGTTATTGCCTCAGTCTTTAGAGGTTAATCACTGTCACGACTGACTTTTAATCATACTTAGAACATCTTTTACCTTAAGTCCTAATTTCCCTGAATAATTTTGACCATTACTGGTTCGATCCATACCTTCTCGTGGTTTAACACGTGCCTCACTTGGCATCATTATAATTACGTCATATTTCCTTTATCAACATTTCTATTCTTGAGAATTTTGAATATTACCTTTCTCCTTGTAAAATCTCTAAGGTTATCCTTGAATCGTTCCTCCTGTATTCCCTAGATACAGGGCATATCAAGATACCATTTATTAATACCAGAATCATTGTCTATATACTTCTGAAAAAATTTCTCCATTGATTCTTAAAGGTTGTTATTACCTTAATCCTTTCCAATTCATACTGTCAAAACTCATACTATCCCTATTAAGGGTGAAATGCCAACCTTTAGGCATTCCCCTAGGATTCGTTTTAAGTTACCGATGTTCTATCCTTAATTCCACCTTTAAAAAGGTACAAGCATCCTTCCATGGATAAATAAAGTCATATATCCCTGATAGATTATCATATTCATCATTCCCACCTCGATAGTCTATACCTAACTTCATAATAGCATCCTTATTCATATTGAGGTCAATCCATATGGCCTCCAAAAGATAACAACGGTTATCCGCTTGTCTTGCCTAATTTGGTAACGATAACAAGGATGTTCTGGAAGATATTGGTCGTGTTCAACGTGAACTTCTTCTTAATAATTCCTTATTTACTTTTATTGTTTCTCAACAGTCACCTCAATGTTGGGATATCTCCCATACCTGGCGTCTCCCTTTCTGGGTATCAAGCCACCGGTCTTACACTTCACATTCTTGAAGGTCACTTCCTTCATCCAATTTTCCTAATTTCTTACTTCCTTGTCTCCTCAGTCTATCCGCGTCTCATATTTAACCTTCGAACTATCTCAAGTTTTCCTCAAATCCTCCCAACTTACAGGGGATAAAATATATGTATCTCTTATGCCTTCACCCAACAATTTTAACTCATGGTGAATCACCCTCATCCTGACGATTACATACTTTTTCTATTTCTATTGCTACGAGTCTTTAGGGTTTCCTCATACCCAATTCCTTTATCATTCCTCAAACTCTATTGCCTTTATATTCCTTTCCACTTCAGTTTCTTTTTATTTTCCTTTCTCTTATCGTTATTTCATGGACCAACACAACATAAACACTGATTTCAAACATCCCGTCATTCTGGATTCGTGTCCTCAGAACGAATCTTGACAACTTTTACAACTTAGATTCATAATTTATCATACTCGTCTGCCTTTGTTCTAGCTCCAAAGCTTTTACACTATCTCCTTATCTTTGGGAATTACTTTCCCGAAAACAATTGACTGAACTTAAATCAGTTTATTCTAACCTCTGGCTCCGTGCCTTTCTTGGTCTTTCACCAGCGGGTGATCTCTCTCTTAGGAGGGTAAGTGACAAAACAGTCTTTTGTGGTTCATCAATCATTTAGAATCTCAAATGATTCCTCTATTTCCTTTAGCCAGGCTCTTGCCTCGACTGGGTCAGCTTGTTCCTTGGAACTCTGAGAGCTTAGCGACTTAGAGGTCCTGAAAGAATTTCACACCACATTGTTTCCTCAAGGTGGTGGTTGGGGATAATAGTCTAAGTTCTGTCTAGACAGGTCCATGAATTGCCGTATAGGAGTACCGTCTCGGGTCTCCTTTCCTTACTCGACTTTCTGTTTCCTTAGTATGAAATGTTTCATCCTACTCCCCATAATTGGGGTCATCTTTTAATTTAAAATCCTCATTTTCCACTTCATCATGTTATGGGTTCCTTTTTGTCTTGGTGGCAACCTCCCTGACTATCACGTTCAGGGTTTGCTCTAACTCTTATTCCTCAAACTAGCTTTCATCTAAGATTTCATCTTTAAGCTCTTAAACATTTGGAACCCAAATTCTATGGGAATACCTCATTATTCCCTTATCATCTCTCTCGGTATTAATCTCATATCTATTTGTTGGCTCTCTGCCTTCATTCATCACTTTTACTGGCACAATATGTTCTTTTCCAATAATTCGGGCTGTATTGCTATCTCAAACAGCTTTTCGGTACCGGCTCCGGTTACCTTCACTACTATTTCCATTTTCTCAAAATCTCTTATAAACTCTCCAAAAGACATTATCATCTTGAGTCTCTCCTTTTTACTAAGGGCATCAGCCACCATATTGGCTTTCCCCGAATGATAAAGAATCTCCCAATCATAATTCTTGATTAGCTCTAACCGCCTCCTCTGGCGTATGTTGAGCTCTTTCTACGTAAAAATGTACTAGAGCACTTATGGCTTAGGTAATTCTCGCACTTCTCTCCATACAAGTAGTGCCTCCAATCTTTAGGGTAAACTATTGCCACGAGCCTAAGCTCATGAGCGGGGATATCGAATTTCATACTACCTTAATTGTCTTGACATGTACGCGATTACCTTACCGTGCTGCATAAGCACGCACCCTAAGCCCTTGTGCGAAGCGTCACTACACTTCACAAAATCTCCTTTTCCATCCGGCAACGCCAGCATAGGGGCCATCACCAACCTCTGCTTCAGTTTTTGAAAGCTGTTCTCGCATTTCTCTGTCCATTCGAACTTCTCAGTCTTACGAGTAAGCCGCGTTAAAGGGGCTACTATCTTTACAACTTGAACGAACCTCCGGTAGTGACAGGCCAATCCTACCTCTGGTAGTCGACCAAACCATGGTCATCAATTCATCAGTGGTCCTTTATCCAATCCTGTCAGGATCCTCCATGGGATCCTCCTCAACAACTATCCCTTCTAGGACAACATCCTCAACCGCTACATCCTCAATATCAATATCATCCGGTCCTGCATTAGGACACTCTATCGGATCCACAATCCGATCTCCAATTAGTAATAAAATATCATCGCGATGTTGTTCCTCAACTTCAGGGTTCGGAGTCCCGCTACCATATACGATAACGAACTACGCTTCTATCGCTACATTTATAAGGGTTCCCATAAGGGTTTTAACTGTCAGTACTACGTTAGGTAGTCCGACTATGAACTTGGAAAGAGTTCTTATTATCTTAGTGAACTTATTATCTTAACGTCCCATCATCTCTGAGGTTTATAACGCTTAGCTCTGATACCATTTCTGTAACACCCCCAGATCCGGGGTCGGGGATCCGGGTCGTCACGAGTTCCATTTCCCTTAATAACACCCAATCTTAATAATTACTCAACTACTCTGTACTGTGACCCCACTATAAACACACACACCACACGTTATAGTCTCAGAGGTGAATATCCAAAAAAATAATCACAAGTCATTTTATTCCACAATTATATGCCAATACACCTTAAACAGGTTTCTGAATAAATTTACATTTCTTTGCCATTATTACAATTCATAAATATACATAATCTGATACATCAAAAGTTGAAAGCCTAGCCTATTGGTAGTTCCTACCTCAGCTATGGCGGCATCAGTGCTTCTAGAAAACTGCGGAACGTCTCCTAACCTCTTGCGAATCGGGAGCTTGGTCCGGTTCATCTTGTCTATCTGATGTTGTGTGATGAAAGAAGAAAGCAAGGGTGAGCAGCAAGCCCACCAAAATAATATGTATAATGGTTAATAGTATATGAGCCTTCTCTTAGTACTCATGAAAGTCTTGGTCAAAAGAAATGAACCAAGTTGATATCTTAATGCGATGAAGTCGCAAAATATTCAGTATATATATATATACATATATACTTTTCAAAATATTGGAAGTCCTCTTCCATGCATAATATACACAAAGTCCCAGTGTATAACTGTATAAAAAAATATCGTTGCAAGGTGATCTCATATATCTAACCTTGTCTCAATGTTTTTCTGAAAGTCTTTGTCATGCATAAGATAATCATTTACTTGATATAAGTTTAAAAGATGAAGTTACAAGATACTCCAATATACTTATATCTTTTCCAAATACTACTTGAACTACCACCGTTCAAGTTATAATTAGTTCAAAAGTTCATCACATAGATGAGACTACAAGATAATACTTGAATAGATTCAACCTTTAAAATATCATCAAAATAAAATGAAGTTATGAGATACTTCATTTGATGTAAACATCATTTTGAAAACTTGACCCTGCCAACACTCAACAATCGCCCAACCGTAGCCTTTCTATCGAAGTGCTCTGGGTAGTGTTGCAGAAATTATCCAATTGGATGATGAACTCATTACGGGAGTTTGCCGCGCCAGGAAGACCACTTACGATGATCAGTCGTAGTGGTACAACCCCACCATTTTCTACATGTAGAGGAGAACCTGTCGGATTTACTTGTCAACCGAACACTGAACTCCTAAGGAATGGACCGCCTTAGCGGAACTTCCAGGCCATTTGGGCCAATATAATAAGGCTGGGCCGGCGCTACTCGGCCACTTACGCCACTCCTAGTTCAGATGAAATCCATGACTCTGAAACGTAAAGCTCGTCCCCACTTTCCCCAAGTAGAAACTTGTTGATACGGCTCCACCAAGAGGTCGTATCTATTTGGAAAGGAGAACTCACCGATATTTCCCAGGCGATGCCTGTTAATGGATTAACTTATTCCAAGAATTTTACTTCCCGAGTGTTGGGTAAGTAATCAATTCATTTAACAAAACAGCAACCTTGTTGCGAATATAAAACACACCACAGAGCCGGATCCCTCAGGTTTTGAGCGAGTATTTAAATCCCCTTCGAAAGGAGGATCTTAAATATATAAAAAAATGAGTTTTGGGATCCGCTCTAACTTTTAAAAATCATTTTGAAGACTCGCAAAATATTTTTAAGAATGTTTGGAGTGAAGCTGATTTAATGAAGTAAATCAGTCCCCAGAATATTTAGAAAATGACTGAATATTATTATTTAAATAATATTCCCATAAAGAATAATCTTTATAAAAATAATTGAAGTAGAAGTATTAAAACTTATACTTGAAACGAGTATTAAATAACCAAAGATATACTTATATGAAAGTATTATCTTTATTTGAATAATCGAAAATAAGTTTGATTATTGACACCTTATTCTTTAATAAAATAAAGAATATACCTCAGCAAATAATCGGAGTCATAGATCCTCAAATGAATATTCAAATAATATTCATTAAATAATATAAACTGAGTCATAAGCCCTCGAATGAATATTCAAATAATATTCAATAAATAATATAAAAGAGTCATAAGCCCTCGAATGAATATTCAAATAATATTCAGATAAATAAATAAAAGGAGTCATAAGCCCTCGAATGAATATTCAAATAATATTCAGATAAATAAATAAAAGGAGTCATAAGTCCCCGAATGAATATTCAAAATAATATTCATTTAATATAAAGGAGTCATACGCCTTCGAATAATATTCAAAATAATATTCAATAATAAAATAAAGTTAAAGTTATCGAATAAACCTTATTCGATTAATAGTTTTAAAAACTATATCCATATATATATATATATATATAATATACTCGGGAACATCGACTCCCGGTTTAGAAATATGTTCACCTTTTATCCCCTATACTAAGGGTATACGCAACTACTTGCTTATTTCTAGCATAGGTATTATGCAACTATAAGCATTGAAATCAACATATAGATAACCAGATTATGAAACAGACATGCATATATACCATATCAGCATGCTCCAATATATCGCAAAATTTGCTAATAACAATCATGCAATATCACAAGATAATGCATATACATATATTTACATCACAACAACAGTATAACGGGTAGAAAACTTGCCTGAGCAACTGGGGGTTACGAATGGCTCGGGACGAGTCTGGTAACCTATAAGCAACAAGTAAGTTGGAATTAAACCAAAGTCACTTGTAAATCTATACTCTAACCGACTCAGACTCTAACGCTCGTTTTGCGCTTAACGATTTACTTAAGTCGCTCGAGTACCCTCGGCTCCACCATTTTTAATAATTTACCCATTACGAGTTTTAAGGCGATTCTTTCGCGAGTGTCTTATCAACTGCCTAACACACTCTACATAAATGTTTCATGCTCCAATTAGTCATTTAAGGGCCTTAACCAAGGTTTCAAAGTAAGGCGAGGGGTAAAGGTTCGTTCGCGAAACACCGTTACGTAAAACGGTCGTTTCTCCTAAACCGTACATCGGATTCAAGCAAACCACATATCAAAACGAAGCTTGAAACATAACCTATCTAAGCATGGAAGTGGTTAGTTTATAGAAGTGGGTGTTCGGGTCCAACAGTTAATCACAAAACAGTTTATAGAAAATCGGGCATTACGACGGCTATAACCTAACGATTTCCAAAGTTTAAACTACACCAAATCATCACCAATTCAACAACAATCCAACATCCATCAACATCAAACTAAACCCATTCATCTAAGCACTATTATCATCCAAACAAACCAAACTTAAAACTAAGGGTTCAAGAGTTTATACCTTCCTTGGAGAGTGGGTAGTCACTAACAAGCCTCTAGGAACCTTGATCTATGCTTAATCAACCTTAAGCTTTCATGAAAATCAAGAAAATCAAAGTAAGTTACTATTCACTACTATTCATCATCATCTTTGATGAGTGGATTAGCTATGCAAACCATGGAATCTTGATCTTAAACTCATGGTATAAATAAGTTATGAAATATAGGATCCAAGGAAATAAACCTTGTAATTTTCCATGGCCTAGAACTTGAGTTTTGAAAATCTATTTCTTTATTTCTTGAAAAGGCCGAATGGAAGAAGAAAAAAATGGGGGAGAGATTTTGCTTGCTTGTCTTGCCTTGATATTTGTGCAAAGAATGCATGGTTGTGGTTAATTATTGGCTAAATATCTTGTTTTCACTTGCTTATGTCATTGCTTGCATCACTACTTTGCCACATGTCTCATTCTTGTGGTGTGATGATGTCACCTTGCTTCTAACCACATGTTTTAGCTTATATTAGAAGCTTCCTTCTCATGTTACTTGCATGTGCTTGCCCCTTGGACGTTTATTTGTTTTACGGTTCGCTTAACTCTCTTTCTCGTTGATCGTTTGAGGAATCGTACCCGGGATCTTATTACTTGGGTTCCCTTAACCTTTCTCAATACATTATATTCCTTTTTATAATCCTCTCTTATAATCCTTGAATTTAAATCCCTTTAATCATGTTACCTTATACTCAATTCTTTCGGTATCTGGTGGATTTTCGAGAAAAATCAAAGTGTTCGGAATTGGATTCTGACGATCTTTACATACACTTATTTACTTTATGGAATACTAATACGATCTTAGAATATCCATAACAGAACCCCTACGTAGTGTGGCATGAAAAGTTTTCTCATTCAGCAAAAACACTATTCATAAGGGTTTCAAAAATTTCCAAAATTTGGGGTTATTACATTGAGTGTATTCAATATGTTCCTTGATTGTCTGCTGCTGTTGACATTTATAATTCAATCAATAGAATTTGAATTGTGCTGGCAAGACAATCGGTGAGACTATTGAATGAACTGGTATAACTTTCGGCAAGACTATTGAATGAACTGGCAAGACTATCAAATTGAACTGGCAAGACAATTCTCCTCCCTGCTAGAACTTTCGGTGAGACAATTAGAAATGACCTGGCATGACAATCGGTATGACAATCTGGATTGTCATGCCAGTTCAAGTTTAATTGTCTTATTAAATTAAAACTGATTTTAATTCAAATACACTTCTGAAAATCAATAATATTAATTCGAAATTAATTAATCAATTAATTAATATAGAATTAATACTACTCTTAAACTGCAACTATTCTTCTGAAAATCTTCTAAAAATTATGAATCAATTCCACCACTTCAATATTGACACTCGATGTACTGTCTGGTTCATGAGTGAGTAACTTTTGTGATGTTTCTTTATATCTTGACTTTAATAACTTGATTTTCTTCAGATTAAATCCCTGTAATTGTTTGATACCCTGACAAGATCTATGTCACTTGATTAAATCCACAATATTGATTTATATCACTGAGGCTTGATCAATTTCTTGAACTTCTTCCAGTGAAGTAATTCCTCTAGTCTGTAGATGAACATTGTTTCTGAATCCTTTAACAGATGTTACTTTGAGAGATCTCTTTGACGGTAGATCTACTATTTACTTGTTACATTCTTATTGGAGTTGAGTTAAATTCTCGAATAAATAAATAGGTTATGACATATGCCTTTCAATCTCCCCCTATTTGTTTGTTAGACAATAACAACAAATACCTAGAGGATAACTCAACTAACAAATAGGAAAAAGATATAAACACTAATGTAAAGTAAATAGCAAAAAAGTTCTGGATTATATTTAACATTTTCCAGATTCCAAATGAAATTTACAAGTGAATACAAGATAGATGTTCCTCTAGACTGAAAATATGAATACATTTGTCTATCTTGATTCATTAAGCTCTAAGCATATTATATTAAGTTTTGAGCTATTTAAATTCAATTGTCTTCCCTTCCGAATTCACCTTCTTCCAAATCTTGCAGCAACTCCTTGTCATAGACACGATCCCTTTCTGAAGTGAAACTGACTGGTCTAACTGGTTGAACTCCAACTGACTTTAGCTTATTTTTCAACTGATTGTACCTTTTAATGTTCTTTTCACAGTAAGCTTGAATCAGATCAGCAGCTTTAGTTTTCAACTCAGATGAGTATCCAGCAGTTCTTAAATGATGTTCCATCTAGACAAGATTCTTAGCAGAGTAGTCTTAAGAGATTGTGAATCGAGATGGCAGATTTGAAGACAGTCAGACTTAAAGAATCTTACTTGAAAGGGTAAGTTAACCACTTGAGGACTAGCCCTATTAGAAAACTCTTTTAGCCTTTCACAAAGGACTTCATTCAATTCTGAGCTTCTTTTGACTTTGTTGAGAAGAACCCAAATCTCTGATAAAGAATAATTCTCAAACAGATGAAGTGATACCTTGAAAGATCCTTCACTCCGACAATATACAAATATGCTCATTTCATTTAATGATATGTCAAAAGCAGCTGAGATCCTTGAGATTTCAGTCTTGATAGCATTCATGTACACGTCATTGTTTGGATTAGAAATTTCCAGCCTGTCGAGAAGATGTGGAAACTCCCTATCGTTGTTTGTACTCAGCTGAGGTATATCAATAACTCTTCTTGCTTCATCCCATTTTACACCAATCTTTAGATTAACATCTCTTCTTCTTGCTTCAGCTTTAATGTCATGAAGACGTTGCTTTTCAAGAGTTTCTATTCTTTGGATTTCTTTCTTCATATCAATGATCTGAGATATCTTTTTAAGTTCAGCTTCTTTTTTCTTCAACTCTGACTGCTGCTGGAACTCTTTCTCAAAAATAGGATCCACTTGAGCTTCCTCTTCCCATTCTTCAAAATTACTTTCCTCCTCAGCTTCAAAGATACCAGCTTTATCTTCCAAGACTGGTTCAGTGGGAACATCAAGAATATCAAAGTCATCTTGTTCTCCACTATAGTAGACATCATCAGCCTTCCTTGTCTCTCCAGCAGAAGAATCTTTTTCTTTTCCTTTTACACTTCTCCCCTGCTTCTCCCCCTTAGTTGAGGAATCCTCTACAGATTTCCCTGTAGACCCTTTATGACCTCCATTACCTCCAGAGCCCGAGCCTCCACCAGACGGCCCTTCAAAGAAGGTCATTTGCTCTTCATTAGGGCAGTGAGAATTTTTAATCATAAAATACAAGTGCTTCATCCCTTCATTGAGATGTTCCATGCCCTTTTTCTATCTTTAGGAATCTGGAAGAGTCCAGTGAATGGTTCATTTCAACCAGGTCTTCAAGAGAATTCATTCTAGTATGGAGAGATCATAAGTTTGCAATATCTTCGGCTGATAAAGTTGGAGATTCCTGAATGGAGTTAAGCTTTGGTATCACAGTGGTCTTCAAATCTGAGATATCATTCCTGATGAATGCCATCTGATTGTTGACAGAGGTGGAAGAAGAAGACCGTTCAACCACTTGTGCTTTGAATGTTTGAGCCTCAGCCTGGCTTTTAGCAAGTTGTTCTTTCAGAATAGCAATCTGAGCTAACAGGTTTCCAGTGTTTGTGTATGTGTGTGCGCTCACCTGAATATCTCTCGTTCCTAGTTCACTCATCTCACGTGCTTGTGTTTCTCTCAATATAATTGCTCGTGAGGAGCCATCATGTTGCTGGTCTTCTGTATCTGTAATTGAAATCACCCTAGCCTCTTCAAGAGAGGTCAGTGGTGGTGCAATGGGAATTCGCGAGTCCTGATCCTCATCCAAGTGTATCTTTTCATGGGAAATAGATGTCCGAATTGCTTCAGGCATAGACTGACTGAGTTGCCCTCCACCTTCTCCAGATAAATCTGCGAGTGGAGAATCCCGTGAGGGAGCCAGAGTTGTTGGATCCGGGAGGGGAGAAAATGACTCTATTAGAGGTGGCTGAGAGTCAGATTTTCCCTCTGAAGCATGTGACTGCTCTTCTGCCGTAACTATGACAGGCACTGTAACCGACTCAATGTGCACTCCTCTCTCTGTGTCCTGAGTGTTATCTATTGGTATGTATGCTTCTATTGTGAGTAATGGAAGTGTGCTTGACTCAGTACAAGATGCCATGGCCCTATGGCGAATTTCAATATATTCATCATGTTGAGAGAATGTCTCTAGTAACTGTTCAGTGGCCATTTCAAAGTCCATGTCCTGTTGGGAGGACAAGGATAGGCTTTCAGATGCCTCAGTAAATGTTCTTCTCTTCTTCGGAGGAGGCAGAGCTGAGGGTTCATTCACTTCTAAAAACACACTACTTCCTACTAACCTTCTCAGTAACATTTTTGACAGTGGGGGAGAGTTTGAGATAGGTTGTGACTTTGTGTTTGGCTCTATGACCTGGGATTGAAGCTGTGGTTCTACAACTTCATGGTCAGCCCTATCAACCACTGGGAGTCTTACATCAGAAGTAGGAATAGGTTGATAGTGAGGAATTATTACCTGCAGTGGAAGAGCATCTGATGTTTGTGCCTGGGTGGCTTAAACCACTGGAGGTTGAGTTTGCTGTTCATGACCGGGAAGATTAAAAATTGGTAAAGGAATGAAGGTGGCCATGAAAGCAGATACAAGTACTGGAACTTGCATAAATTTAAAGGTTGTGTCTTGGCGTGTGTAGATCTTTTTGCTTACCGGAGGGGGTTCAGCTACTGATGAGTTAGCAAAAAGAGCCTTATGCTCAGGTGTAAGAAGATGTTCTGCTATAAGCATGAAAAATCGAGCGTAGTAGCAAGAAACCCTATGATTCATAGAATGATCACGCATAGCTGCAGTGAGACGTCTTAGAAGAATGGGTAAAAGTAATTTGCCAAAATTGACCCTTTGATTGAAAACAACCGCAAGACCAATATACTACAGAGTGGAAGTGATGTTGTGAAAATTGGATTTAGTGCAGTTGGCAAACACTTTGGAAAGTGTATCGAAGAAAATATCCCATTCAGAAACCAAATTTGATTTAGACAGCTTAGTCAAATTAATCACCCCCTGATAGTTAATAGCATGAAAGAAATTTGAAATCTCATTGTCAGAGGGTAAATTACAGAAATTGTCCATTAGAAAATTTAAAGCTCTATTGATGACTGTATCATCAACTACATACTGTGTGTTTGCCATGGTGAATGAAAAAGAGGTAGAATCAGCGGCCACAGTAGAAGTTGTGCAAATCAGTCTAAGCAAGTCGAAATTTAATAGTACATTTGATTTAATAGCAGATCTAACAATCGAATGATCATTTAGAAATCTAATCCACGGCTTAAATTTTTCAACACTACAATCTTTCGGATTAAAATAACCAACATGATTATGCGAGACAATTTGGAAATTGAGAGCCATTAAAAAGTTCAATAAAACACACACTTTCAGAATTTTAAAAATTAAATTAAAAAAATTTGAATTAAAAAATAACTAATAATTCAAATTAATTCAATTATATCCAAAAAATAAAAAAAATCGTGTCTTGTTGATTTTTTTCCCACAAAATCAGATACGCAAACAGAATTCAGCAAACCCACTACACAAAACCAAATTGAAGTACAAAAACACAAGACGTAAAACACAATCAGATTCGTTTTTGAAAAGAAAAAAATGGGCAGCACTCCACTTCTGTATGTATACAAGTGTATGTATATATCAGAAGTAAACGATTAGAGTGCTGAGTAAAAACTCGAGCAATAAGAGAAATGGCGATTGATTGTTTGAACAGAAGAGAGAGAGACAGCGGTTTGAAAAAAATAAAAGAGAGAGAGAGAGAGAGAAATATAAAATAACAAAACAAAACAAAAAAAATGATTAAGTAGTATAACTGGTATGACAATCCGGGATTGTCTTACCGATTGTCATACCGATAGTTATACTAGGCAAAACTAGGAAAAATAATAATAAAAAAAATGAATAAACTGGAAAGACAATCGATAGTCATACCGATTGTCATTCTAGTACCAAATGAAAATAGACAAATATATAATACAAGTTTTATAACTGGCATGACAATTGATTGTCATACCGATTATCATGCCAGTATAAAACTATACTGAATAATTAAAATAAACACAGTTAACCTGGAATGACTTTCAGCAAGACAATTGTAATAGTCTTGCCGATTATCATTGCAGTTACAAAAAAACATAAAAACATAGAATACAGAAAATATTAACAATTACAGAAACTGAAATTAAGACTAATATAAATATGACAGAAAATATTTACAAAATTAAAATATTTCAGAAATAATTATATTTTTTAGTCCAAAAATAGATTTCTTTTGAATTTTAGCAAATAAAATTCATAGAAAAATATTTTTAGAGAAAATAAAATATTATGAGATATTAAAATTAACAAGTTGAATAAATAAAGAAGATAAGATAATAAAAATTACATAGAAATAAGCAAGAAATACGGTAAACATGATAAAATAAATTTGCAAATGAATTTTTCATTAATGAAAAATTCATTTGTAAATTCATTCAAGAACAGATCTCAGATATTAACTAGTTTAATCGCTAAATGTGGATTCATCAAATGGTTTAGTGAAAATATCTGCTATTTGTTCTTCTGTTGGAACAAAAAATAGTTCAACAGTACCATTCATGACGTGCTCTCTAATAAAATGATACCTGATGTCAATGTGCTTGGTCCTTGTGTGCAGCACAGGGTTGTTGGTGACGGCTATTGCACTTGTATTGTCACATAGAATAGGACTTTTGTTCAATACAGAGCCATAGTCCCGTAGCTGGTTCCTAATCCACAAGATCTGAGCACAGCAGCGTCTAGCAGCAATATATTTAGCCTCGACCGTTGAGTTGGAAACTGTTTGCTGTTTCTTGCTATACCATGAGAGTAGCCTGCTACCTAGGAATTGACAACTCCCTGAGGTGCTTTTCCTATCAATAACACTTCATGCGTAATCTGAATCTGTATATCCAACAAGGTTAAAACCCGATTCTTTAGGGTACCAAATACCTATATTTGGTGTTCCCTTAAGATATCTCAAAATTCGTTTAACAGCAACGAGATGAATATCTCTAGGATCCGCTTGGAACCTTTCACATAAGCATGTAGCATACATAATATCTGGTCTACTTGCAGTAAGATAGAGTAATGAGCCAATCATACCTCTGTAGTTTATGACATCTACCTTAATGGAGTTTTCACATGGTCCAAGCTTGACAGCTGTAGATGACGGAGTCCTTGCTGGTGCAGAATCCTCTAGATTGTACTTTTTGAGGAGTTTCTTGAGATACTTGGATTGACAAATAAATATTCCATCTAACCTTTCATTTACTTGTAATCCGAGAAAGAACTTTAGCTCTCCCATCATGCTCATTTCAAATTTGTTGTGCATTAACTTAGCAAATCTCTTACAGAGACTATCATTAGTAGACCCAAATATTATATCATCCACATAGACTTGGACTAATATAGTATCATTCTTATGCTTTTTAGAAAAGAGAGTTTTGTCTATGACATCTCTAGTAAAGCCATTTTCAATAAGAAATTCAGAAAGAGTGTCATACCATTTTCTCGGAGACTGTTTGAGACCATAGATAGCCTTGAAAAGAAAGTAGACAAAATCCAAATGATCTGGATCTTCAAAACCAGGAGGTTGCTCTACATATACCTCTTCATCCAACCTTCCATTCAGAAAGGCACTCTTGACATCCATTTGATAAACTTTAAAGTTCGAGAATGCTGTGAATGCCAGAAATATCCTGATGGCCTCAAGTCTAGCCACTGGAGCATAGGTTTCATCATAATCAATGCCTTCAGCTTGAGAATAACCTTTAGCTACCAGTCTTGCTTTTTTTCTTGTAACTACACCATCTTCATCTAGTTTATTCCTGAATACCCACCGAGTACCAACAACTTTCTTGTGTGTAGGTCTAGGTACCAGTTTCCAGACTTGTTGATGTTCAAACTGATTGAGTTCATCTTGCATAGCAATCACCCAATCTGGATCAGTCAGTGCTTCCTCAATCTTCTTAGGTTCCATCTCAGAAAGAAATCCTGAGAACAGACATTCATTTTGAGTAGCACATCTAGTTCTGACTCCAACATCTGGATCACCAATAACCAACTCAAAAGGATGAGCTTTATTCCAGACAGTCTGTCTTGGAAGATTTGATCTTGATGATCACCTTGAAATACATTGGGATGTCGTGTCCTATTAGTTGATCCTTCAGCATCTCCCCCTGAGTTGTTGCCAGGTTGACTTGATGATTCTCCGTCAGTAGCAGTGGTATCTCCATTGTTGCCAATGTTTCCATCACCATTACCTTGAGTATCATCATGATTAACAGGTTCTTCACCAGAAGCAACCTCAGGTTCTTGATCATTTTCTGATTCTGAATCTGACATATCATCAAACTTCAGTTTCTCAGAAGGATCTTCAGTTTGGATACTAGGGAGTTTAGTGTCATCAAATGTAACATTGACACTTTCAGTTACTTTGTGTTGATCAATGATATACACCATGTATGATCTTCTTCCATAACCAACAAAAATACCCTCTTATGCCTTTGCCTCGAATTTACCACGACGATCATCACCATCCTTGAGCACGAAGCATCTGGCACCAAATACATCAAAGTATTTGATAGAAGGTTTCTGTTCATTCATAATCTCATAAGGAGTCTTCATGAGGTCCTTGTTGATTAGAGTTCGATTCTGAGTATAACATGCAGTATTGACAGCTTCAGCCCAAAAGTACATTGGAAGACCTGATTCACTTAACATAGTTCTTGTAGCTTCAATTAATGTACGATTCTTCCTTTCTACCACTCCATTCTGCTGAGGGGTTCTAGGAGCTGAAAATTTTCTGGTAATCCCTTTGTCTGTACAAAATCCATTGAGAAGTGAATTCTTGAATTCTGTTCCATTATCTGACCTTATTGCTCTAACAGGGACATTATAATCTAACTCGATCAACTTGATATGATCAATCACAACTTGTGGTGTTTCATCCTTAGAGTGAAGGAATAAAACCCACGTATACTTGGAATAGTCATCAACTATCAGAAGACAGTAACACTTCTTTGACAACGAAAGAACATTAACTGGTCCAAATAAATCCATGTGCAATAATTGAAGAATACCAGTTATGGAGGATGTGTCAGTACCTTTGTGACTTGCTTTTTTGACTTTCCTTTCTGGAATGCCTCACACAGTCCTTCTGGGGAGAATTCCAGTTGAGGCAGACCTCTGACCAATTCTCTCTTAACAAGAGAATTCATTGCTTTGAAATTGAGATGGGAAAGTCTCTTGTGCGATAGTCAACTCTCATTTGACGATGCCTTTGCATAGAAACAATTGACTTCAGGATTGCTGCCAGAGTTTATGTTAGCTACGAACAGATTTCCTTTCCGGATTCCTATCAAGGAGGGTTTTTCACTTTTCTTGTGCAGGATCTGACACTTTAGCTTGTCGAATAAAACATAGTAGCCCTTGTCACAGAACTGACTGATACTAAGTAGATTATGTTCAAGTCCTTGAACAATATACACATTTTCAATGATAACATTTCCAACTTGCAAGCAACCATATCCCTCAGTTAAACCTTTGCTGTTATCTCCAAAGGTAACCACTGGGCCAGCTTTCTCAACCACATTTGATAGCAGGGCTCTATCTCCGATCATATGCCTTGACGATCCGCTGTCAAGAATCCACACTACCGGTTCCACCTATTTAATGCCCTGCAATACAAATGGATTAGACCTTCTTCGGAACCCAAACTTGGTTGGGTCCGACATACTTGTAGAATTGGCCTTTATCAGGCAAAACAACATTCTTAACTTTTATGTTCTCAACTTTCTCAATGACTGGACATTTGACCTTGTAAACAGCCTTCACAAATTTCTGTTTAGGCTTAGGCACAAATGTTTCCTTTCTAGCCTTAGGAGGACTAGCAGTCTTAGACCTATTATGCTTCCTATTATTCACATGCTGACAAGGAGTAGTCTTATCACTAGAAACATGCATACCATTAAAATAAGCATACATCAAATTAAAAGCACAAGACATGCAATTAGGAACACCACATACTTTATGAGAGGAATTAACAACAGGCAAATTATGCATGGTAGACATGGCATTTTTGTTATCCAACTCATGTGTGTCTGAGTTAGTCTTAGTTGCTTTCACAACTTTGACTGTAACTTTTGATACACTTGGCTTGGAAACAACCTTCTCATTAGCAAGATCTTCAGCACGTATTTCTTCTTGAATAATAAAGGAGGTCTCATCAAATGGTTCAGCAATTGATTCTTTATAGAGGGGTTTATCAACACCCTTAAGCACATGTGGTACTTCCCTACCTTTAGCACAGACATGAGGAGGGGAGTTTATGCCTAATTCTCTAATAGCAATATTGTAATCATAACCTACTCCAGATGTTTGATTAATAGCTTACTTATTGTAGAACTCTTTAGCCTTCGAGCAAGAATTAAAGTAAGCTTTAACCTTAGTCTCAAGACTGGTGATCTTGTCTTTGAGAATAGTTTCGAGTTATCTATAACAGTCAACTCTATTCTCTAGAAAAGATACCTGTTCTTTTAATTTGTCTTGATTAATGTGCACAAGTCTTAATTCATTGACCTCTTTCTCAAGGTCTTTGATTTGTTGAATTAACATTTCATTATCATGACGAGCACAATCTAAGGAGCCTCCTAGATGATAAACTAATTCAGCATCAGTAAATTTTACCTCTTTTCTTGACGATGAAGTGTTTCCATCAATAGCCATAAGAGCAAGATTCCCAACTTCTTCATCTTCACTATCAGTATCATCCCAGCTTCTTCCCTTTGCTAGGTAAGCCCTTTCAGATTTACTCTTCTGATTAGAATCATAAGAGTTCTTCCTTACTTGCTTTGGCTTCCTGTATTATGTGGCAAAGTATCCCAACTCATTGCAGTTAAAGCATCGAATGGTGCTCCGATCAACCATCCCTGTTTTGTATCCACCACTGCTGGTGTTAGAGGATGAAGATCCACCTTTCTGGAATCTGTTGTAGTTGGACTTGTACTTGAACTTGGGATTCCTCTTGAATCTGACATTGGAGAATCTCTTGACAATCAGGGCCATTGACTCATCTTCCAATTGCTCTAGCTCTTCCAAGGAGTAAATATCATCACCGGATTGATTTGTAGTAGGAGGATCAAATTCTGCTACTATCATATTTTCTTCAGCCTTGGAAGACTGTACCATTCTCTCTGACTGTTGAGATTGTTGTTGTTGTTGTTGTTTTTGTTGTTGTTGTTATTATTATTGTTGTTGTTGTTGTTGTTGTTGTTGTTGTTGTTGTTCAGCTACTAGAGCAGTAGACGTGCTGACCACTCTACCTTTCCCGTAGACTTCCTTCTGCTGAATCTGCTCCAACTCATAGGTTTTTAACACACCATAGAGCCTTTCCAAAGAAATCTCACTCAGATCTCTCGCTTCTCTTATGGCAGTGTTCCTATGTTCAAGATGAGTTGGCAGTATTAAAAGAAACTTTTTGTTGACCTCCCTGATTGAATAGTATTTTCCATTTATGTTCAGGTTGTTGATCAAAGCATTGTACCTCTCGAACACTTCAGTAATTCTTTCTCCTGGATTGGATTTAAAATATTCATATTCAGAGGTTAGGATCTCTAACTTGTTCTCCCTAACTTCCTCTGTGCCTTCATTAATCACCTCAATAGTTTCCCAGATGTGTTTAGAATTTTTACAATTCATCACATGTCTATTCATCAAGGAATCAAGGGAATCAACTAAAATTAATTGAAGGCTGGCATCCAAGGAGGCTTCTTCCTTTTCAGCAGGAGTAAAATCTTCAGGCTCTTTTGCATAGGTTCTAGCTTTGGTAATTACAACATCATTTTCTATAACCTCTGGTTCAATAACCATCGGAATTTTTGGACCCTTTTTTAACACATCCAGATATTTGGGATTTGTAACTTGTAAGAACAAGAGCATCTTCTTCTTCCACATAATATAATTTTCTTTATCGAACAGTGGAATTTTAACGGTTCCAACTTTTTGTGAAGTCGTTATGAATTTTTAAATAAATAAAAATTCAAGGAGTGGGAGAATCACAAAAGTCTAGGATCTTGATTTATTCGTTAATCAGAAGGCTCTGATACCAATTGTTAGGTCCCAATATGTTTGTAGAAGGGGGGGTTGAATACAAACTATACCGTTTAATCGAATTTAATGCGGAATAAAAAGGTGAAACAAAATTCAAGTTAAATAAAACTATTATTAAACTTGAAAGGTGTTACAACAACAGTATCGTTTATAAGGGATTAATCTTAAATAAATTATCCAAATCTAGAATAAATTCGACATAAACTTTTTCTATTTTTGCAATAAAAAGATCAAATGCTAAAAGCAATTTGAGATTAAGTTCTAGGGATTTTGATCCGCTAGATAGTTACACAAGAACAAGAGAATGATTTGTAGTGGTTTAGATTTAACTATAAATGCAAGAAATTAATGTTCTTGAATTTAATAGTTGAAGACGAAAAGTTTCTGCTGCTCTGTTCTGCATGTTCTTGAGTAGTAGAGTGTATTCAATATGTTCCTTGATTGTCTGCTGTTGTTGACATTTATAATTCAATCAATAGAATTTGAATTGTATTGGCAAGACAATTGGTGAGACTATTGAATGAACTGGTATGACTTTCAGCAAGACTATTGAATGAACTGGCAAGACTATCAAATTGAACTAGAAAGACAATTCTCCTTCATGCTAGAACATTCGGTGAGACAATTAGAAATGACCTGGCATGACAATCGGTATGACAATCTGGATTGTCATGCCAGTTCAAGTTTAATTGTCTTATTAAAATAAAACTGATTTTAATTCAAATACACTTCTAAAAATCAATAATATTAATTCAAAATTAATTAATCAATTAATTCAATTGATCAATAAATTAATCTTTGTAGATATAATTTATTTTCTTAATTAAATTATATGACTTAATTAATTAATAGAGAATTAATACTACTCATGAACTGCAACTATTCTTCTGAAAATCTTCTGAAAATTATGAATCAATTCCACCACTTCAATGTTGACACTCGATGTACTGTCTGGTTCATGAGTGACTAACTTCTATGACATTTCTTCATATCTTGACTTTAATAACTTGATTTTCTTTAGATTAAATCCCTGTAATTGTTTGATATCATGACAAGATCTTTGTCACTTGATTAAATCAACAATCTTGATTTATATCACTGAGGCTTGATCAATTTCTTGAACTTCTTCCAGTGAAGTAATTCCTCAAGTCTGTAGATGAACATTATTTCTGAATCCTTTAACAGATATTACTTTGAGAGATCTTTTTGGCGGTAGATCTACTATTTACTTGTTACATTCTTATTGGAGTTGAGTTAAATCCTCGAATAAACAAATAGGCTATGACATATGCCTTTCAAAGTGCATTGCTGGTATTAAGTAACATGCATTAGAAAAGCAAAATAAAATTTTCTTGGTGACTTTTCACATTCTCTTATTACTAAAGAAATACTCTGATAATAGTATAAATTCTGATAAGCAGTTGTGACTCACTTACACTGAGAAGCCACTGTAAAAAGAATTTTCAAAAGATGCATAAAATGAGCACAAAACAGTTGAGGTGGACTCATGCATGAACTCATTCTATAGTAGACTTCAGAGTAATGACAGATTTTAAGCAAAGTTCTTAGTTATGCCTTATTTCTAAGATGTACTGAAGTGAATCAGACTTTACTCTTTGTCTTATATTTCGCTTAATGCACACACATACACTCCATATGAATGATGAAAATTATTGTGCTGATAAATATTGTTTTGGATGAACAGTTTAAGTGTTAGTTGCATAAATTCTGAGGACAAGTACTGATGGAATTAAGTTCTGATGTACCCATATCAGTATTTGTGTGAAGAATAACAGGAATAAACATCACTTTTCGAGTTAAGGAGCCATATTCTGATGACTTTTAAATCCTGATATTAATCAAGTTCTGATGCTGACGTGGCAGTATTTATTTACTTAGTTTATTTTTGGTCATTACTTGAATGGTCATATTTTCTCAGAATATTGATTTATGTGAGATAAAGCAGTAATAATCATTTGTTTAGTGGGAACAGTTTTTTTTTAAAAACTGAACGTGCAATGTAATTATTACTTATTTACCGTGCCCATTAACTTTTGCCTTAACTGCTGCATGCATGGCAGGTGTAAAGGTCTGTTCCACTTCTTATTAACTGCTGTCACGTGGGGTGTCTAAGTAAAAGAGATAAAAGATTTTCAAATCTTTTATTTTCATTTATATTCTACTCTCTCTCTCTTTTCTTATTCTCTCTCACATTTTTTGACGGTTTTCTTTACAGACATTTTCTCAAACACCTTACAGGCACTCTAACTTCTCACTTATTTCTGATGGCGCCCAAGGATTTAATTATTGATGGAGCCAAGTTTATCCCAAATAATTATGCTGCAATCCTGACCAAGGCTGAAGCTCCATCAGATCTGCACTTTGTGCAAGATTTATTAGCTCATAGTGAGATTGGGTATGCTTTGACCCAACCTCAAACTATTTCAAGCCAACAAGTGCTGACATTTTGGAGAACTGGGCTTTTTGATGATGGTGGTGCTACTGGTACTCCAAGCATTATTTTAACATCAGGAGATGTTGAGCATGTGGTTACTCCTGGAGCAGTTCGTAAAGCTCTCCCTTTACCTGAAGGTTGCACATTCTCAACAGTGGAGGATCCTGTCTTACAGCAGCTTATGGCCAGTCTGGGCTATAAGAAAAGTTTGGGAAAGCTGGGTCAACTAAAAAGAGCAAATATCAGAAAGGAATGGAGCTTTTTATTTGATTGTATCACTAAGAAATTCGCTAATAAATGCTCAAACTTTGATGTTATTCCCATCATGAGTCTGCAAATCGGGTATGCCCTTATTCATCAAACTCATTTTGATTTTGCAAGTGTTGTGCTAGGTTTCATAGGGGATAGGATGATAGAGGATAGGAATGTAGTATACTTTGCTAGATTCTGTCAGCTTATATATACTTTTTGTTGTGTTGATAAACCCCAACCTACCAGTAATTTAATTCCACCCTTTAAGCTTGTAAAAAGGACTTTTAATGATTTGTTAAATGCTGACATTAAGAAACAAGTATAGAAACCCTTATAGATTCCTCAATTAGTAAAACAGATCCTGGTAAATGCTGATCCACAAACATACACATCTGTTTACCCTGATGTCCAACCCACCACCACATCACAGCCAACACAACAGCCATCAGAACATACCACACCTACACAAACACCTCAAACTTCTCAACCTCAACCAACTCAACCCTCCATCAAGACATATTTCAAACCATCACAGTCATCTCAACCTCAACCTTCAGCACATCCAGTGAAGCCTTCATCTTCCAAACCCAAGAGGACTAAGATAGTACCTCAGTCTCAACAGAAGAGAAGGAGAATTGTTCTGAGAGATGAGTCAGACAATGAGGAACAGGTTCCAATATCAGAACCTGTTGTTGTAGAAGCTGAGAAGATCTCTTCTCAGAAAGATGCTGAAACTGGGAGTTATAGGCCCCTCAAAAGGCTTAGAAAGCTAAATTCTGATGATGAAGCTCCCAAAGTCTCTAATTCTGCAAAGAGACTTAAAAAGCAAAGAGCCAGGAGGGCTGTAAGTGTATCATCACACTCTGAAACAACTCTGGAAGAAGCAGATAAGGAAGGGGGTCAGGAATCTCTGATCCCAACAGAACCTATAGTCATTGAATTACTTCCTACTGCTGAATCAGCTCACAAGTCTCCTATTCAAGAAAAAAAGGATATTCCAGACCAAGTGCCTATTCCTCCTGTGTCTCCTGTAATTGATCCAGTACATACTGAAGACCCAGGTACAAGTGTTGAAATTGATATTCATAACTTGATTGTGCCTGAGGTTCTGTACTTGGAAGCTCCACCAACTCAACTCACTCCACCACCAACACCAATTCTAGATGCTGATTTCAATGAAGATATTCCAACCACACCAATTTTGAATCTGGATGATGAAAATCAGATTTTAGGTGGGCATCAAGATTTGGCTATTGATCAGAACTTAATTGCAGATCAGAACTTAGAGGATGATGTTGAAGCTTTTATAGCCTCACATACTGTTATTTTATCAGAGGATGCCGATGCTGCAGGCTCTGTAAGTTCTGATGCTGATAATGTTGAACTTACTGATGAAGCTGCTGCAAATCTAGATGCTGATGCAGCTGGTCCATCAGGACATGCACCTCAACAAGCTCCATGCAAAGCTGATTTGATCAAGAAGTTTGTTAGAGAGGATGCACCAGTACCTTGGAGTGAAACTCCTAGAGAAAATGAGTGGACTAAGGAATGGAACTCAGTTAGTTTTGTTCCTACTGAAAAAATTCTTACTGAGCACCTTGCCAAAGCTGATGAAATGCTGATAAATGATGATTTCAAGGCACAACTGAGAGTTACTACAATGAGTACTAGGCACCTTCAAGGTCAACACTCAATAACTCATGACAAGGTGAATAAAATTCAAGAATCTTTGATCCAGCAAGATATGAATATAAAATTGGAAAAGAACAGATTTTTCAAGCCAGCCTTTGACAGAATTGGGTATATTGAAAAAACTCAGGAGAAGCAACAAGCTCAGATTGATGAAATTCTAAAGAATCAAGCTTCTCATCAAACTCAACTCAATGAGATCCAATCCTCAGTGGAATTGCTTGTCTCTCTTCTTTTACCTGCTGATGCCAAAAAGGGGGAGAAAGTAATTAAGTCCAAATGCAAATCTACTATCACTGAAGGGTAAGGATGATGGAAATGATGACCAGGGAAACTCTGGAATGGGTAGAGGTCATGGTCAAGGCAAAGGTTTTTTATCAAGTAAAGCTGGAACTACAAGTTAAAGAATAAGTTCTGATACTGGAGGAAGAATAAGTTCTGATACTGGTAAAAGGATAAGGTCTACTGAACATCTGGAACTTGATGAAGAGATTTCAAAGAGATTATTTCTTAAAGAAAATCCTGGAATGGACTTTAAAAGTCTAAAGGAAGAAGAAGCTATACTTAAAGTAGAAAAAGTCAACTCCAAATTTAAAGCTTCTGTTGTTGAAAAGTAACTTCCAAAACCTAAGGGTATTGTGATTAAGGAAAGAACAGATACTGAGGCATCTAAGGCCAAAGCTAAATCACAAGTGGAGGTAGATCCAAGGTCCAAGGGCAAAGAAAAAATTGATGAACCTGTAAAGGTATATATGCCAGTCATGGATGAAGAAATAATTGATGAAGAAGATGCTAGTCTTACTCTGATGAAAAGGAAGATTTCTCAACCAACCTCTGACATGGCTCAAGTTGTTCAGAGTTAAGATGTAGTAAGTTCTGATATGACAGTGAAGCAAGCAACCTCTGACATAGCTCAAGTTGGCTTAATATCAGAAGATAAGGAAAAGGAAACATCTGACATTGCTCATGTTAAACCTTTAAAGATGCTACTACCAGGATTGACCAAAGCTCAACAGACTCAACCTTTAAAGACTGTATCAAGTGGTTTTGAAGCAAGAGTTGTTACAGGAAAGGAAGCAAGAGACAAATCTAGATTGGGTAGTTCAAAAGAGAAGAGAGTGCACAATACTACCAATGATCCAGCTTCCTTAACTGAACCAAGTGTAGGAGCAACTCCTGAGAGATTGAATTAACTTGAATCTGTACAAATGGTTTACCATTCTGTTTTGAAAGAGCACGTCATGTTATATTTTATGACAGATGGGAGGGTATTCCAGATCAGGAAGAATGCTATTCCACTGAAGTATTTTGAAGAACTGGAACATGTTTTATTTCTACTTCAAGTGAAAAATAGATCAACAGATGGTGCTGCAGATTATTTAAGATCAAATATTCAAAGACAGAAGAAGCTTTACTCTGTAAAGTCTGACAGTCCATACTGTCCTAAGTACAGATCTCACAGTGGTGAGTTAGTTGAAATATAGCCTAATACTGCAAAAATCATCACTACATTTTCTGGTATTAAGGGACTTGAATTCAATCTAGAGTCTGATAAAGCCTACATCATCAGACTAGATCAGGATATAAGGAAAGCTAAAATCAATGATCTCAGGGCTGCTATCTTTCAAACTGGTGAAGATACAGTTGAATTGAAGAATGTTCAAAGGAGGATGGTCAATGAACTTGAATATGTTGAGAGATGTTTGTCGAAGAACTATCTCAGAACAACTCCTGATATCAAAGAAATCAGAAATTGAAGCCAAGTCAAAGATCTACAACTACTTAAATTCTGAAGTGTATACAGACTAAAGCTGTTATCAGACCTTGAGGATGGTAAAGCTACAAGGACTATAAGTTGTAGTTATCTAGTCAAATTCTCATGCATTTGTACTTAATATTTTGACATCATCAAATATTTGTTAAACTTGTATATTATGCTAATTTACAAGTTGGGGGAGATTGTTAGATATATTTGTGATGTCATGTTTTATATGATTTGTGTTTAGTTTTCAGATCTTACTTAGCATGACAAATCAGTACTTAACTAGAAATCAGTACTTATACTGAAGTCAGGACTTAAGATATCAGAACTTAAGTTGTCAGAACTTAAGTTATCAGGAGATTTTTATCAGGAGATAATATCAGGACTTAAGGAGACGTTCAGATAAGGAAGGCGGCTGATTGAAAGGAAAGAAGATCAAGACAAACATAAGAAGAGGTATGCATGGAGAAGAATTCTATGAGGAATAGAATACTTGGAAGAAAAGATAACTGATTGATACATATTAGGAAGCAGAATTATATTCGATATCAATTAGAAGATTTTCTTGTAACTGTGTAGTATATAAACACATGCATAAGGTTTATACTATATGTGTTGTTAGGTCACACACACTGTAGAAGGGGGTTGAATACAGTGTTTACTACAATCAAATCGAATTAAAGAACACAAGTAACAGAACATAGATTTTATTCAACACAATAAACTCTGTTACAATATGGAACTGTCCTCTCTCAGTGATGAACAAATTATTACGAGAGCTGCTAGGGTTACAAAGAATAATAATCTCGATTTTGATAACACACATATAGTGTAAACTCTATGTCTGTGTTTATATACTACACAGTTACAAGATAATCTTCTAATTGATATCGAATATAATTCTGCTTCCTAAAATATATCAATCAGTTATCTTTTCTTCCAATTATTCTATTCATCATAGAATTCCTTCTTCATGCATATCTCTTCTTGCGTATGTCTTGATCTTCTTTCCTTTCTATCAGCCGCCTTCCTTATCTGAAAGTCTCCTTAAGTCCTGATATTATCTCCTGATAAATATCTCCTGATAACTTAAGTTCTGATATCTTAAGTTCTGACTTCAGTATAAGTACTGATTTCCAGTTAAGTACTGATTTGTCATGTTAAGTAAGATCTGAAAACTAAACACAAATCATCATTAGACATGACATCACAAATATATCTAACAATCTCCCCCAACTTGTAAATTAGCATAATATACAAGTTTAACAGATATTTGATGATGTCAAAAACATTAAGTACAAATGCATGAGAATTTGACTAGATAACTACAACTTACAGTCCTTTCAGCTTTACCATCCTTAAGATCTGATATCAGCTTCAGTCTGTATACACTTCAGAATTTTAGCAGTTGTAGATCTTTGACTTGCCTTCAATTTCTGATCTCTATGATGTCAAGAGTTGTTCTGAGATAATTCTTCAAAAGACATCTCTCAGCATATTCAAGTTCATTAACCATCCTCCTTTTAGCATTTTTCAATTCAGTTGAATCTTCACCGGTTTGAAAAATAGCAGCCCTGAGATCATTTATTTTAGCTTTCCTTATGTCCCGATCAAGTCTGATCAGATATGCTTTGTCAGACTCTAGATTGAATTCCATAGCCTTATAACCCAGAAAAGTAATTATGATCTTAGCAGTGTTAGGCTTCATTTCAACAATATCACCTTTGTGATCTCTGTACTTGGGAAAATATGGGCTGTCAAACTTTACATTCTTCTGTCTTTAAATATTTGATTTTAAATAATCTGCAGCACCATTTTTAGATCTATTTTTCACTTGAAGTAAAAATAGAACATGTTCCAGTTCTTCAAAATACTTCAGTGGAATAGCATTCTTCCTGATCTGGAATACCCTACCATCTGTCATAAAATATAACATGATGTGCTCTTTCAAAACAGAATGGTAAACCATTTGTACAGATTCAAGTTGATTCAATCTTTCAGGAGTTGCTCTTACTCCTGGGTCACTTAAGGAAGTTGGATCATTGATAGTGTTGTGTATTCTCCTTTTATCAGAACTACCCAATCCAGATTTATCTTTTGCTTCCTTTCCTGTAACAACTCTTGCTTCAAAACCACTTGTTGCAGTCTTCAAAGGTTGAGTCTGTTTAGCTTTGGTGAATCCTGGTAGGAGTATCTTTGAAGGTTTAACATGAGCAATGTCAGAGGTTTCATTTTCCTTAACTTCTGATATCAAGTCAACTTGAGCTATGTTAGAAGTTGCTTGCTTCACTGTCATATCAGAACTTACTACATCTTGACTCTGAACAACATGAGCCATGTCAGAGGTTGTTTGAGAAATCTTCTTTTTCATCAGAGTAAGACTAGAATCTTCTTCATCAGTTATTTCTTTATCCATGACTGGCATATAAACTCTTACAGGTTCATCAACTTTTTCTTTGCCCTTGGACCTTGGATCCACTTCCACTTGTGATTTAGCTTTGGTTGCCTCAGAATTTGTTCTTTCCTTTATCAAAATACCCTTAAGCTTTGGAAGTTTCTTTTCAACAACAGAAGCTTTAGATTTTGTCTTGACACTTTCTACTTTGAGTCTAGCTTCTTCTTCCTTTAGACTCTCAAAGTCCATTCCTGGATTTTCTTTAAGAAATAATTTCTTTGAAATTTCTTCATCAAGTTCCAGATGTTCACCAGAACTTATCCTTTTACCAGTATCAGAACTTATTCTTCTCCCAGTATCAGAACTTGTTCCTTGACTTGTAATTCTAGCTTTACTTGATGAAAATCCTTTGCCTTGACCATGACCTCTACCCTTATTAGAGTTTCCCTGGTCATCATTTCCATCATCATTTCCCTTCAGTGTCTGAATATATTTGCATTTGGACTTAATCACTTTCTCCCCCTTTTTGACATCAGCAGGTAAAAGAAGAGAGACAAGCAATTCCACTGAGGATTGGATCTCATTGAGTTGAGTTTGATGAGAATCTTGATTCTTTAGAATTTCAGCTATCTGAGTTTGTTGCTTCTCCTGAGTTTTCGCAATGTAGGCAATTCTGTCAAAGGCAGGCTTAAAAAATCTGTTCTTTTCAAGTTTCACATTTATATCTTGCTGGATCAAGGTTTCTTGAATTTTATTCACCTTGGCATGAGTTGTTGAGTGTTGACCTTGAAGGTGCCTAGTACTCAATGCAGTAACTCTCATTTGTGCCTTAAAATCATCATTTATCAGCATTTCATCAGCTTTTGCCAGATGCTCAGCAAGAATCTTTTCAGAAGGAACAAAACTAACTGTGTTCCATTCCTTAGTCCACTCCTTTCCTCTAGGAGTTTCACTCCAAGGTACTGGTGATTCCCCTCTAACAAACTTCTTGACTAAATCAGCTTTATTAACTGTTTGTTGAGGTGCATGTCCTGATGGACCAGCTGCATCAGCATCTAGATTAGTAGCAGCTTCACCAGTAGTTTCAGCATTATCAGCATCAGAACTTATAGATCCAGCAGTATCAGCATCCTCTGATAAAATGACAGTATGTGAGGCTATAGAGGCTTCAACATCATCCTCTAAATTCTGATCTGCATCCAAGTTCTGATCAACAGCCAAATCTTGATGCTCACCTAAAATCTGATCTTCCGCATCTAGATCCAGAATTGGTGTTGATAGAATATTGGCATTGAAATCAACATCCAAAATTGGTGTTGTTGGTGGAGTTAGTTGATTTGGTGGAGCTTCCAAGTATAGAATCTCAAGCACATTCAAGTTGTGAATGTCAATTTCATCACTTGTACCTGGATCTGTAGTGTGTACTTTTTCAATTATAGGTGACACAGGAGGTGTAGACACTCTGTCTTGAGCTGTTTCTGGTTGTGCGGAAGGAAGTGATTCAATAACAATTGGTTTTGTTGTTCTTAGATTCCTGACCCCCTTCCTTAGATGCTTCCTCATCTTCTGAATCTGACTCAACTGTGTCCCTGTGAGCTCTTTGCTTTTTCATTTTCTTCAAAGGTGGAGACACTGTAGGAGCTTTATCATCAGGATTTAGCTTTCTAAGCCTTTTGAGAGGCCTAGAACTCCCAGTTACAGTATCTTTCTGAGAAGAGACCTTCTCAGCTTCTACAATAACATGTTCTGAAATAGGAACCTGTTCCTCCAATGTTTTCTCAAATCATATAAAAGAATAAGAGGTTTGTGTGAACCTCTTGTGGAACTGAGTTCCAGATCTCTTCAGGAATGATAGTTACATGCCACTCCTGTCGCCAATCATCACAACTCAACTCGATATTAAAAGTATCATAGTTCAGGAGCAAGTTGAAATGAACCATGTTTTTTATGAGTTTGAAAAAAAAATGAGTTTTTGAGAAAATGAAAGATGTATTGGCTGGAATGAGTAGTTTGTTTAAATAACCAATAGAATACCAAGAGACGCAAGAAATATTTAATAGTTACAGTTAAAAGTAATGATACCTCGTCTCCCTAAACCAATGTGAAATAATAACTGTCATTAAGCGATCTAAAGCCAGAGTTAATGAGCACGGGAAATAATAACAATTACCGTGCACATGTAGGTTTTCAAGACATACACGCTAATCACTAACCCATAATGATTATGACTGATTTATCTCACATAAACCAATATTCTGTAAAAATATGATCGTTCAAGTAATGACAAAAAATAAACCAAGTAAATAAATACTGCCACGTCAGCATCAGAACTTGATTATTAAAAGAATTTAAAAGTCATCAGAATATGGCTCCTTTACTCGAAAAGTGAATGTTTATTCCTGTAATTCTTCACATAGATACTGATATGGTTTCAACAGAACCTAGTCATCATAACTTCCATCAGAACTTGTCCTCAGAATTTATGCAACTGACACTTAAACTGTTCATCTAAAACAACATTTATCACCACAGTAATTTCCATCACTCATATGAAGTGTATGTGTGTGCAATAAGCTAAATATCAAACATAGAGTAAAGTTTGATTCACTTCAGTACATCTTAGAAATAAGGCATAACTAAGAACTTTGCTCAAAATCTGTCATTATTCTGAAGTCTACTATAGAATGAGTTCATGCATGAGTCCACCTCAACTGTTTTGTGCTCATTGTATGCATCTTTTGAAATTCCTTTTTACAGTGGCTTCTCAGTGTAAGTGAGTCACAACTGCTTATCAGAATTTATGCTATTATTAGAGTATTTCTCCAGTAATCAGAGAATGTGAAAAGTCACCAAGAAAATTTTATTTTTCTTTTCTAATGCATATTACTTAATACCAGCAATGCACTTGGGTCTTCCCTTCCACATTTTTACTCTAGATCTCAAAGGAGTACCTGATATTTATTTCTTTTCTTTTCTTTTTCTTTTGATAAGTGAGGCTTATCAGCACTTAGTATATCCATCAGATGTACTAACATCAGAACTTAACAGATAAGAAGCACTATTCTAGTTTTTGACTTAGTAATAAGATACACAAAATAAACTTTAACTAAGCTCAATATCAGAATTTGCTTGTGTCAAAAGATTTCCACATAAACAATTACTTCAAACATGGGATCTTTAGTATGTTAAAGACTACTAGGTCAGCATCTAGCACAGTTATCCTCATTGGATTGAATAGTCACAGAAACATTCATATCACTATCAGAGTTTAGAAATTCACATCAGACAACAATCAACACTTAGAAAATTTCAATTTAAGCACAGAATACACAAAGATAGTAATATATGTAAATACTGATCATAAATTCTGATGTATCAGAACATAAACTAAGCAGATTTAGAGAAAGAACCTGAAACCATTCCAAGTTCATTTACCAATCTTGTAAAAGTAGCTTCACACAGTGGTTTTGTGAAGATATCTGCTAGTTGTTGATCTGTTGGAATAAAATGCAATTCCACTGTACCTTCATCCACATGTTCCCTTATGAAGTGGTACCTAATGCTGATGTGCTTTGTCATTGAGTGTTGAACTGGATTACCTGTAATAGCAATAGCACTTTGATTATCACAGTAAATAGGGATTTTAGAAAATTCTAACCCATAATCCAGTAATTGATTCTTCATCCAAAGAATCTGTGCACAACAGCTTCCTGCAGCAATGTATTCTACTTCTGCAGTTGATGTGGAAATTGACTTCTGTTTCTTGCTAAACCAAGAAACCAATCTGCCTCCAAGAAATTGGCAGCTTCCACTTGTGCGTTTCCTGTCAATTTTCCATCCTGCAAAATCTGCATCTGAGTAACCTATTAGCTTAAAGTCTGATTCTCTAGGATACCACAATCCCAGATCAGCTGTACCCTTAAGGTACTTAAAAATTCTTTTCACAGCTGTTAAGTGAGGTTCTCTTGGATCTGCTTAAAATCTGGCACAAAGACAGGTAGCATACATGATATTAGGTCTACTTGCAGTTAGATAGAGTAGCGAGCCAATCATACCTCTGTAATCAGTAATATCTACTGATGTACCAGTATCCTTATCCAATTTTGTTGCAGTGGCCATAGGAGTGGATGCACTTGAACAATCTTGCAATCCAAATTTCTTCAACAAATTTCTGATGTACTTAGATTGACAAATAAAAGTTCATTCTTCATTCTGCTTGACTTGAAGGCCCAGAAAATAGCTAAGTTCTCCCATCATACTCATTTGATATCTTGACTGCATTAGCTTGGCAAACTTCTTACAAAATCTGTCATTTATAAAAATGATATCATCAACATATATTTGCACCAAAAGTAAGTCTTTTCCATGGTTGAGATAGAACAATATTTTGTCAATAGTCCCTCTGTTAAATCCACTTTCCAGAAGAAACTGAGATAATGTCTTATACCATGCTCTTGGAGCTTACTTAAGGCCATAAAGTGCTTTATCAAGTCTGTAGATATGATGAGGTAATTTTGAATCTACAAAACCTGAAGGTTGTTCAACATATACTTCTTCTTCCAATTCTCCATTAAGAAAAGCACTTTTCACATCCATTTGAAAGACTTTAAACTTCTTGTGAGCAGCATAAGCCAAAAATATCCTTATGGCTTCCAATCTAGCAACTGGTGCAAATGTTTCATCATAATCAATTCCCTCATGTTGAGAGTATCCTTTTGCAACCAGCCTTGCTTTATTCCTTATAATTATGCCATCACTATCAGTTTTGTTTTTGAACACCCACTTTGTACCAACAACAGATCTGTTATTTGGTCTTGGCACTAGGGTCCAGACTTTATTTCTTTCAAATTCATTTAACTCTTCCTGCATTGCTTGCACCCAATCACCATCTTGAAGAGCTTCTTCCACTTTCTTTGGTTCAGTCTGAGAAAGAAAAGAATGATAGAGACATTCATTTAATGTAGTTGTTCTAGTTCTGACACCTGCATCGGGATTTCCAATAATTAAGTCAGGTGTATGTGCTTTAGTCCACTTTCTTGCAGATGGAAGGTTATCTCTAGAACTGGATGCTCCCCCATGATCCATGCTGTCTCCATCGACATTTTCTGATGCTCCCCCTGAAATTATGCTCTCTGAGTTGGATCCTTCAGAATTTGAGTTTCCAGAAATATCAGAACATGAGTTTCCAGAATTATCAGAACTTGGCCCATCAGAACTTGATGAATCAGAACTTGAAGAGCCTGTTGTAGATTCTGATGCTTCTTGAGATGTGGTTGGATCTTCAATATGCTCCCCCTGCACAGGTGCATCTTGATTTGGTGTAGTCACCACAGTTTCAATAACATCAGAGTTTAATCCATTAGAATTTGCAGTATCAGGATTTAGACTGTCAGGATTTACAGAATCAGAATTTAAAACTTCATTTTCAAATCTCAGATGATCATGATCATTGAAATCTTCAAGTCCAGTAATCTTCTTATCATCAAAAGAGACATTGATAGATTCCATGACAACCCTTGTTCTTAAATTGTAGACTCTGAAGGCTTTTCTGGAAAGTGGATATCCAACAAAAATTCTTTCATCAGCTTTTAGATCAAATTTGGATAGCTCTTCAGGATGAGTCTTAAGAACAAAACACTGGCATCCAAATACATGAAAATACTTCAGATTTGGCTTCTTTTTCTTCACCATTTCATATGGGTCTTTCCATGCTTATTGATAAGTGTTGCATTCTGAGTAAAACAAGCAGTCTGCACAGCTTCAGCCCAAAAATAGGTTGGTAACTTTGCTTCATCAAGCATAGTTCGTGCAGCTTCAATAAGAGTTCTATTCTTTCTTTCAACAACTCTATTTTGTTGTGGAGTTCCAGGAGCAGAGAATTCCTGCTTTATTACATGGTCTTTGCAGAACTCTTCCATAATCAAATTTTTCAACTCAGTACCATTATCTCTTCTTATGATTTTCACAGAGTCTTTGACCAATTTATCCAGTTGTTTGACATGATCAATCAAGATAGATGCAGTTTCACTTTTTGTGTGCAAGAAATACACCCATGTGTATCTGGTAAACTCATCTCTTATGACCATAGCATATTTCTTCTTTGCAATAGACATGACATTCACTGGACCAAATAGATCAACATGTAGTAGGTGATAAGGCTCAAGAATTGATGATTCAGTCTTGCTCTTGAATGAAGATTTTCTTTGTTTTGCCTTCTAACAAGAATCACAAAGGCCATCAGGAGCAAATACTGATTTTAGCAGTCCTCTCACAAGATCTTTCTTGACTATTTCATTTATATTGTTGAAATTTAAATGAGGGAGTTTCTTGTGCCAATTCCAGCTTTCTTCAATTGATGCTCTACTTAACAGATAGATTGCAGAACCATCAGTACTTGTTGAAAGCTTGGCTTCATAAATGTTACCATGCATGTATCCTTTCAGAACAACTTTGCCTTTAGATTTGCTAACAACTTCACAGTGTTCTTCAAAGAAATCCAAATGATAACCTCTGTCACAGATTTGACTAACACTCAGAAAATTGTGTTTAAGTCCTGAGACTAGAGCTACTTTTTCAATGATGACATTCACAAGATTGATATTGCCATATCCCAGAGTTTTTCCCATGTTGCAATCTCCATAAGAAAGACCTGGGCCAGCTTTCTCCACAAAGTCTGATAGCAGGGCTTTATTTCCAGTCATATGTCCTGAACATCCACTAGAAGACCTGGGTCAGCTTTTTGTCCCAGGTCATAAGAAAGACCTGGGCCAGCTTTTTGTCCTAATTTTTTTCCAATTTTTTCCAGTTTTCTTAATTAAGCTTCTTTATTTCACCTAAATAAGCTCTCATTTTTTTTGGGTTTTCTCTAGTTCTACTTATGAGAGTTTGGTTTATTTTGATATTATTCATGTTCAGTAATATATATGGAGAATTCTCATGATTTTAGTTCAGTGATAAAAAAAATTTATAACGTCATATTTACGGTTTATTGCTCAAAACATTTTGGTCACATTAAATACATATATTTATATCATTCTCAAAAAATCGTTTCTTTACCTCTCCAAAAAGGAATGATTCAAAACTGATATATTTAAACGTTTGTTTAATTTTGATGATATTGAGATGTCGTTTCACTTTCCATAATTAAATTGATTTTCATTTTTAAAAGAAAAAAAAACTTTACGACAATTTTTAATCGCACTGGAGAGTTGAACATCGTTAAAATATAATATATGATTTCATTAATGCGTCTCTCTAAATTAATGTTTTAGTTATGTTGATTAATTAATATGGTATCAGAATTTTGACTAGCAAAATACTCAAATTCGACTTACTACCATACTCAATATTTTTACAATTTATAAGAGTATCTCCAACAGTATTGTTAAAACTGTTAGTTAAAATAATTTAAAATAGAAATTATCTAAAAAATTATTGAATCTGTAAGGTTATTTACTTCGATTGAGTTAGTTATAATAATTAGCTATATTTTAAAAGTTGTTTGTTGTTATTATTTCAGGTTATTATAAATAAAATGTATTATTTGAATGTGGTAACATATTGTGTGTAATTTAACTACATATTGTTAGATGTTCGAAAAATAAAGCAAACATAAAAAAATTGACTAAATTTTTAGTTAGGGGAAATGCAGCATTGGAGCGAATAATCTTTTACATAATATCTAAAAAAAATAAATTTATGATATGTTGTTTGAAACATTTTTAGCTAAGAGTTCATCCCAATTAAAGATACACATGGGTGATTATAATTTATTCTTGACTGATAATTGAACATTTAAATAAAGGAAAATATTAGAACGTAAAATACGATATTACTAAGACGATCCTCTAAATCTTGAGATTTCTAAGGTAACTAATTTCTTAGAAACTGTCTCATATCTCGCCTAAATTATGATAAATTTATACTCCGATAAGTTCCTTGACAAACTTCCTCACATTTCATCTGCCTAAAATTTGGAATATGGTAAATTTATGGTCCAACAACTTTAATGGAGTATCGTCTGAAAAACTGGATTTTCTAGCGTGTCACATGCATACATCAGTATTTTTGTGATTAAACTTTTTTATTTATTTCTACTCGTGAATAATGAAGAATTTTCTTGCACGCACATAAATTACAATAATTAAAATAAGTTAATATATATCGAATGATCCTGTTTAATAATTAGCGGCGTTAGCCGTAATAATTTGAATTAGTTATTTTAACAATATAAATGAGTAAACTATTTTCGCTAATTAATTGAATTTAGTTGTTTCAAAATAAAAATGTTTAATAAATAAATATATAATTAACTTTTTATACTATTTACATGAAAAAACTCCTCTAAGCAATTTTTTCAAAATTATTTTTTTGGGAACAAAAGTTATTTCAACCCAGTATTTTCAATAAAGATTATTAAGGGTGGCCAAATCTTTCGTGAAATGGTAACCTTGTTGCCACTTGCCAACCTATTGAAAATTTGTAGTTGTATAATTGCCCAAAAGTTGTCTCCCAATATAAGTTTAAAAAGTTTATACCAATAATTTTTATTTTATTTTATAAATTATTTATAATTAAATTTATATAAACCACATAAGCAACTTTAAATGTTGGTGATTATTAGAATAAAATATTATCAATTTGATATAAGATTGAGTGAAAATAAAATATTAATATATATATATATATGATGATTTGATAATATTGATAATTATTTTAATAACCTTGAAAATGTCATAGATATCGAACACTATTATTAAAAATTTCTTTCAATCAAATCTTTAATTTGATTTAAAAATCTATTTTTTTTTGTCACCGTATTTATAAATCAAGAAACAAGATACCAAATGATGATAATGATAGCGACGAGGAAGCTTTACAGAAATGAACAAATGACATTACCTATAAATTGCTCTTTCATGAGAAGCTACCAACATAATACAATCCGACCCCCCACCTGAGTGAAAGGGCGCCTAGTTTCAATTTTTTATTTTATTCATACGGCTAAATTTGTTAATATATGTATGTTCATAATTTTTATGTAACTTAATACTTATTTAAATAATGCATAATTCATTTATAATCTAATATTAATATTTTTAGATTTGAAAATACCCAAGGTTGATACAATATTTTTCTTTTTAAGATTTTCCCTCGATCACGAAATCTGAAATTTCCATTCTCGCGAGTTTCAAAGAATGTAGCTCTCATTTTGGATGTGAATGGGGCTATTAGTTTAAATCTACTCTCAAAAGCTGAATAATATATTCATTCAATTTAAATAAAGTCTAATTAGATTATCAAGAAGACCATACGACTGATTTAGGTTTCTGTTAAAAGAAAAACTAAGGGGGCGTTTGTCGATGGTTGATATGTTCGGTTAACGGAAATCGGAATCTTAAACTTAAATGATAGTGTTCGGATTACCAATTTAGTGGTGGGGAATGAGAACTTCATTCCCTCCCTCTTGGTGGGTAAATCAAACCCATCATAGCTTTTGGATTTCCATTTCATTCTCAGTTACATTAACCACCATTCACATACCCTTCAATCCCATTCCCGATTTTCATTCTCATGGTGCATTCAAACGCCTCCTAAGTAAACACGTAGAAACGAACACGATACTACTTTCAAGAGTGATATTGATAATGCTTCTTACTTTATTCTACTGAAACTACTCTCTTTTGTTGATATTTTGACGGAGATACGATGTAGCTGTTGGTGAGAAATCTGCAAAACAATACCAACAGGGAATGATGGCCGTCAAGCACCTCCGACGTAAGAGTAAACAACTGGTGGTGGAGAATTATAAAAAACAATAATGAAAAAAATAAATATTTTGTGTCCGAGAATTTTAATGTCAGAGTAATATGAATGCGAAATTGGTGAGAGTAAATGTGAGAATCCGTATTTATGTATGAATTTGAGGCCCTACATTTATGTAACTTACATTCATATTTATATTTTTTCATATTACCTCTCATTACCTTCTAATCCATAGGTTTGCTCTTTTTCTAGTGACTGTCATGACCTGTGACATGTTTCTTTTTACAACTTGCGGTCATATTCACTATTTCCATGAAAACTTTCTCCTATCGTAAGTATTAAAGAATGAAATTATTTTAGTCTAAGAAATAAGAGTTTATTATTGGTATGAGCGGTAAAACGTTACCTCAATATATATTTATGAAGAGTAAAAAGTTGGACTTAGCTCGGGTATTATTACATATCAAACTATTCGATCTTAAATTTAATGTGTAATTATTATTATATTACATTTAGTAAATGAAAATAAGACCATACGATAGAGCAGCATAAAATGGTAAAAGGAAAAACCCAATAAACACGTGGACAATAGCATACAATTGCTTCCACGAACATTAGAGCACAAGGGCAATACTGGTTTGCTTTGTCAACAATACTAGAAGAAGCCAAGAGGAACCAGCGATAGCCTTGGTGTTATCGGATCAGCCAATGAATCACTCTTAGTTTTACCTTTGTATTATTAGTCTCCCGTATGTGATCGGTGAGTAAAGTTCCATGTATCTCACATATGTTATGTCTCCTTTTACTTGTATTTGCCGCCTCACATTGCTAGGATCCTCTTCTCAACAAAGATGTTGCTGTCACTTTTCTACCAGACACCACTAATAAAACACACTCCAAAGTTTCACCATTTCAACTTTTCAAATATAATTAACATTCACATTTTTTAACATAAGATGAAGTTGTACGTAACTCTTTTTTTTGTCTGTCTACAGAGTTTAAGTCAAATACCTAAAATGGCTATCGAAAATCTAGTTGGTCAGGAGTGCTTCCTGAAATTACTTAATTACAATTATTTAATTATTTAATTCTAATTATCGGATTGATCAATTCTAATTTTAATTGATATTTAAGTGAAGTTTCTCTATGGTCCGTGTGGAAAAATAAATTTCATTTGATATTCTGAATTTCATCAAATAAGTTGTTTGAGAATTTGGATTTGAATTTCATTTGAAATTCAAAACATTCAAATATTAGTATAAATATAAGAATTTGAAATTACAACTCAAATTCTGACATTTGAAATGAAATCCAAGTTTCCAAATGTCCTCCTATTACTTTACCAATTTTAATTCTATTTCATATCGAACTCTATATCATTATTATTTATATTAAATTCAACATTTTCTAATAATTTAAATTTTAATTCATATCGAATTTTATATTATTCTAATTTATTAATTCGGGCTAAATTAAATTTAAACAGACTAAATATAATTTTTAAGATTTAATTGATATATAATGTGACTCGGGTTAAGATAAAATAATAATACTATCAATCCCTCTAAAAAAATTATACTAATGAACTTAAATATATATATATATATATATATATATATATATATATTTTTACGTATACAGGATAAAAAAATACATTATACAATTGATTCAGACTAACACAAAACTAAAATAAAAATATAATTCGAACAACAAAAATAAAATCATATATCCTCATTATTCAATCCAAAATAAAATTATCTTATTGATCCAGACTTTAAAAAAATTAAAAATAAACTAAAAATAATTAGTTTGATTTGGTCGGTGTTTTGGGCATTTGGCTAAAATAAAATAATGTAAACCACTGATCCGAGATAAATCAAATTAATATTACACTAAGTATAATTCGTATCCTATTGACTTGAACTAAAAAATCAAATTTTAAACATAAATATTTTTTAAAATACACATAGAATTATAAATAAAACTATATCGTTCAATCAGTAATATTGTCTTTTTCAAATATCTATTACAAAGCTATAGTTAATCGATTAAGTAATCACCGTGCTTTTTTTTAAGGTCTCAACATAATGGAGACATTTTTTTTACCCTCAAAAAAATAATAATTTTGTTATAATAATATTTCCCCCTTACCAATGCTATCACCTTAAATAAGTTTAAATGTTCTAAAAAAATTAAGAACATATGCGTCTACAATGAAGCCATATCATTTAAATTTTTAAATGAACAAAATTGAATTCAATATATTTTTTAAAACAATATATAATATTAAAAAAAATCTGTGCGATCCGTGAGTCGTACGGGTTTTAAGCTAGTAATTTTTAAAACTGAGGAATATGAAAATAGAGTTTCATATGTTTCATGTAAGTCTATATATTGTAAATTATATATACCAAAAAAATTCAATACGTCCAAATTTTTTTACTAATTAAAATTTTAAAATAATAAATAAATCAGAACATTTACTAATTGTTAGACGCCGATTACTTATAGAGATCAGGTTCGTTTCTTGGTTTGATTTTCGGGTTCAATTCTATAATAACAAAAAAAGAACCCGACCCCAAATCTATTAGGAATTTATGAAGAAAACTGTTATTTTCAGGACAGGGACAGTTTTTTTCAAAGAGTTATTTATGTGTGCATAAATGGGGGGATTTTATCTTTTCGCCATTTTTTCTCTGAAAATTAAAAAGTATGGAAATAACATTTCCCTTTATAAATTAAAACTATACTCGAACCATGATTCAGAACTTCAGCTTAGGTAAGACTAGTTCGGGTCAGAACTGATCTGATCGATACAAATGGTCATTCATATATACACAATTAAATCTTTACTAAGATTCAATTTACACAAGATCAGTAAAACTGCAGATGCTAAGCCAAATCCCGATAACAGTACAGTACAACGAAAGATGTTATATACCATTACTTATATTCCAATAGATTAGTAGGAATCATAGGGGCAGGAAGTGGGAGTCTTCCATATCCACAGAAACGTAACACCGGGACAAGGCACTTGGCTATGTTATTGTCATACTTTACCTTCCCTGTAGAAATAATGTAGGGAGCAATGTTGTATCCACTTCTTTGTCGAGAAAAACCATTGAACTGGACAGACAATGAACCCAAAGCCAAAATGAGACTAACTTTCGTCAGAACCAATTCTGGGGAATGCTAAACCTGCTAGCAAAGACATTTAACTGATACTCTTCATACCATTACCACAGCATTTACATAAGGCTGGAGCCCACCGAGGTAAGAATTAAGGTTTGTTGTAAGACAGGATGATGTCAGTGTCACCATCTTAATCGTCCTGCATATGCAGATCAGTTTCATAACCACTTCAACAAAAAATAGTTGATGCAGTCTAGTTGTCAAGTTATAAAATTCAAAGTTGACATAAATCTGATCATGAAAAAGTTGTCTAAAACTAATAGAATCTAGCAACGTGCAAAGTTGTTTTAGATATTAATTAAGTAAATGACACACATGTAACTTAAGTACTAGGATTCACAATCACATGATTTAACAAAATTAATTGGGATTCTCGGTGTGAAATAAACAATGGCATTTAAACCCAAAATATCTAGGGAATTTACCAAAAATACCAATTTTTAGCAAAATATTTGTAAAAATACGGACGCGGGTTGCATGTAAGGTTGCAACGGTTGCATATCAGGTTGATCCGTATTTTTGCAAATATTTTCTGCAACTTGGGTATTTATGAAAAAAATCCCAAATATCTACTTAAAATAACTCTATTAACATATACAACTTTTAAGGCATGCTCCATGGAGATTGCCTCAAATTCTTGATTTGAATTTCTTAACTGCAACAAATTCAACACCAACTAACAATGTAAAAATAGGCTCTCAAATTTCTATCACGAAACTTCTATCTGAAAATGTTCTCAAATTTGAGAGTTGTAAATTGACTACAAATTCTGTTTGTTTATTCCAGCGCGGCACATAGCGAAACGTATATACAAGGACAGGTAGAACGCAGACATCTTACTCATATGGTATTCTCACATTTCCACATGAAATATTCTGTTCAGCCAATCGATGCAATACATGTAATTAAAGTTTAACCATCTAAATGTATAAAAACATATAACTAACAGGTAAATTTTAGTAAAAGTCCCTAGCATCACAACTGAAATGACTAACCTTGACACCGAAGAGAACAAAACCATCAGAAACCTGTTGACCGACGGTGACTTGAAGCCCAGTGACAATCCCAGCAGTCTGGGCCTTCACTATATGCTATTACAAAAATGGAAAAAATATAAATGTTTTCTGTAGTTAGAGCAGAAAGTTTAACCTCTACGATTACAGCATTATATAACAGAAAACAGATGCAGGATCAGTAGATTAGATACATACCTCCATCTTCATTGCTTCTAATACTAATATAGGCTGCCCTTCCTCCACCTTCATCCCATTGTTGACCAGTACTTTAACTACTAAACCAGCCATGGGGGCCACAACAGCTCCTACTTCATTGGATACTGGGCCAGATGTGGGCTTCCATTGGGTTGTGTCATCATCCAATAGCACACGATGAACTTTCCGTCTAAAATGATGATGATGTGAACCATGCCAAATATGAACGTGTTCACTTTGATCCTGCAAGGACAAAATTAAAAATAATAATAATAATAATAAATAAATATATACAGGGAGGGATTTGGGGGGGGGGGGGAATTTAAAGGAATGGATTGATAAATTGACATGGTATGTCTTATCGTCTGATGAGAAATAACATTGGTCGATCATTGCAGCAGTTGAACAAACCATATACCTCGGTCATAAAAATAAGATATGCATCCCTTCTCAGTCATATATAGTAAATACTTGTATGGTTGCATACTTCATTACCTTGAAATAAGTGCCTAAGCTGATGTTAGTGCAAGCGCCACCAATTTCAGTTCTATAATCATCATTACCTAAGTGCACCACTTGGACCTCCTGAGCAGGGCAGCCGCTGTCTCCAGTCTGCACATAAAAGCATTAAGAGAGAAGAGGTTCTTAATTGGCAACTCAAACAAGGCGTGTTAGTTGACGACCCCATATTTACTGTTTCGATGGGTTTTATTCCCCCATAAATGCCTCCAATCTAATCAGTATAACTCACCCGTCTTCCCTCTCCCACCTATTTTAAATAAAAGAATTTACCCTCCATACTTTAAATATATATTGGCTTATACCCCCTTGCAATGCACAGAAGACTTTTAAACACGAATAATTTTTAATAATATGTTTTATCTTAATATTATATATATTTTCTTAATAGTTGGAAAATAAATAATAGAAGATATTAAGTTATTAATAATATATGTTTTTTGGCATTTTGAGTCGTGATCTTGTATAAAATTGTATGTTGAAAATAGATAATACAAACTCTAAAACAATATGTTGTTGACGGGACTCGAACCTGGAACCCAAGAAATAGTTTAGAAAATAAAGAATATAAATGTTTGACTATAAAATGATGATGGAGAGATTCAAACCCTGAACTACTGGAGTAGTTTAGATATTAATATAAAATTTATTTATTAATATTTGCATCCAACGGTTCTCATCTATCTGAACTCGGATCTAACGGTTGTTATTACTAAACCGTACCAAACAACTAACCAACAACCACCAAATAAATGGTATTTTGCTTATAATAGTATAGTCTTCAAATATATATAACCCTGCATAATCATCCCTCCCGAGTTTTAATATATACAATTTCCTCCAAATAGTATAAATAATTTCTCGAAAAGTTTTAATTTAGATAAATATCTATATTTTTAATAGAGTAAATCGGTGGACAAATTAACATGACCTAAGCATTTTGCTTGAAAAACGATAAACGACACATAACCCGAGAAACAAACAAGAAAACGACATCCGCTTGCGTGCTTATTTTGTTATATTAGTAATAAATACATATACCATGATAAACATTTAATATCAACTAGCTTAAAACTTGTGCGGTGCACAGATTTTTTCTAAGATTATATAATTTTTTTAGATAAAAATTGAATTAGAATGTTTGAGATGCGGAATTTGTTCATTCAAAATTTTTAAATAATATGATTTGATAATAATTATACATATACACATATAAATAGTTTTGATATCTTTATTTAGAGGTATTTAAGTTTGAAAAATAACAATATTACTAATAGAAAGATATAGTATTATTGATATATCTATTTGTATTTACTAAAGATAATTATTTCTTAATTTTAAAGAAAAATTTGGGCCCGGGTCAATAGTAAATGAATCATCTTTAATTTGATTTTAATTTTTCATTTATTCCGAGACCTATTATACTCACCAAATCCAACTAGTTATATTAATTTTGATTTTAATTTTGTTTAAAGCCGGATTAATGGTATACTTTTGTTTAACTCAAATAAATAGTAAATATTATATTTGATTTTAATTTTATTTTCCCATGGATCAATTTATAAATTCTTACCCGGATAAATAGTATATATTATTTTGTTTAAGCCCGACGCTACTATACCGATCGACAAATTACAGGTTCAATAATATAATTTTTTTAGCCGAATCAATAACATTTACTATTTTGTTTTAGCCCGAAATTCATTATACCAACAAAATCCAACAAATAATAGTTAGTTTTCTTTAGGTTCACCCAGTGCGTACCCGAAGCGTAGCGGCTGCGGGTTACCTAGGATAATAAAAAAAAATTATTTTAACCTTGGCCAATAGTATAATTTGTTTTAGCCGGGATGAATAGTGTATATTATGTTGTCTTATTTTAAGGCCATTAAACCGACGAACGAACTATCTCTATTGAGATTTTGAAAAAAGTAGCATGAATAACATAGATACAAAAGTAATTCGTGTATTATATAAAACCAAGTACGTACCTGATCGAATGACTACCAAATTTTTAATTTTCGACGTGTAATGCAAGAATTTTTTGTTCAACAAATGTTTATTAATTTGAAATAGTTAAAAAAGAATCAAATTAAAGTTTAAACAAATAAAAAAAATTACCGAGTTTTGTTTAATTTTACTTTGGCTCTATCTTGAATTTTATAAATCAGATTTTCACGATTTTACAGCTCACGCGAAACTCATGAAGTAATGTTTAATTCAGTGATGATTTAAGAATTTTGTCCAACAAATATTATCCAGAAAATGAAGACAAAAATTGTTATGAATTTTGCATTATTATTCTATTCAATTTAGGATATCTACCGCTTTTTGATTTTTTTGTCAGGTCTACATACACGTAGATGAATTGTATTGAGATACAATAAGCGCTTTAGGGAATTCTTTCTTTCAAGAAAGTTTATTATCTAACCGAGAGACATATAAATATATCTTCAGACATTTAGACAATATATCTATTCTCTTTCAATCATTACTACTTTTTGATCATTGAAAATGTATAATATTTTTTGGAGAGAGAGATAAAAGGCATGATATTATATTCAATTTAGAATACATATTTATCGTTGGTTATAGAATATTCATTTGTTTTAGATCCAACGGCTATAATCTATTTGTTTAAAGATCTAACTGTACTTATCACATTGGTCATCATGGACCATGACTACCAAAAATTTGGATGAGATCCTCCTTGTGCATATTATGTGCATATTATATAACAAGGATATAATTTTGTACATGGGAATATGATGAAGAAAGTTTAGTTTCGTTTTTTTGGAAACAATTAATAATTCGATATCGTAACTTCGACGGCTACAATTTTATGTTAGAATTTATTAAATTAATATATTTATTATTGTAGTAATTATAGTATAAATGTAGTTTAGTTTTAATAGGATATTTATTATTATACCGATTTATGTAATAAGAAAAAAATAATCTTTCAAAAGAATTTAACATTTAAATGAGAATTTAACTTGTGAGATAATGGTAAATATATATAAAGTAATCAAGATTAATATAAAAATAATATTACGGAAACCCAAAAATTTTAAAGTTAATTCAATCCAGTTCTGAATCGATATGTAAAGAGCGAAATGCGAAGTGCTATTCTCATGACATGACTTGTAAACTAAAGTTAATTGACTTCTAGTATTTGTTAATAAAAGTTGAAGTGTCATTTAACATGACACAAGTTTAATGTTTAGATCAGATTGATTGATTAATCTCAGCTCTTTTCTTCTCTTTCTTATATACTCATTACTAAAGGTGCAAACCCATTTAGCAAAATAAAAGCAAAAAGCGCAAACCCTTTGTGCACCCCAAAATTTGTTTCACCTACATAATCATAATTTATAAACTAAAACATTAATAAAAACGTGATTTAACTAAATTTTATTAAAGTTTAAATCCATTATGATACATTCACTTAATCTTATTAATATTATATACCTAATCTAACTTTATATTTCAATATTTATCCCTTTTATTCATTAATATTTTCTAGGAGTAAAAAACAAAACTCTTTTTGGTGGTTGATAAAATGAGGTCGTACCAATCTTTGAATAATACACATTTAGTTATAATTTTATTATTTAAAATATACAACTTAACTAATTAGAATTTTAATCCCATTACAACAAAAATCATAATTCCCAAAACCATTGTTAACCTAAACAAATGTAAAATTCTTATGATTAGGTAGAACACCGCATAACAAATTTCAATTATCACCTATATATTTATAATTTAACAAATAATTTTACTATATTAGTAAAATTTCTAAAACCATAAAAACTAAATCACAACCCATATAATCAAGGTAAATCTGATAATTTATAATTTAATATAAAATTATAATACATTCAAAGAATTATTTTATATAAAAATAAAATATGTCTCCACCTTGTTTCGCACATGTTATTTTTCAAGTTTTTTCACGGAAGGATAAGGGAGAAAGCGGGTGGCAGCAAAGGTCCTCGGCCTCGAGCATAATAACTAAATGTTACAACCAAGAAAACATATATACACAAAATGTGAAATGCATATTTATATCAAATTAATAGATATATACTTCCATTTAATACTACATACCTTAATAAGATACTTTCCATTTTGCTGATAATTGATAGAAAGTGTCAAAACCTTTAAATCACTGTCAAATATTTCATTCTCCCACTCAAGTTCAAATGTACGTGTAGCATTATGATGAACTCTGAAAGGAGGATAAGAATACCACATGGAGAGGCCACCTGTGAATGGTTATGAATAAAAATTAACAAAACTGTGCCATGCAGTAGTTACATATCTTGAAAGAGACCGGGTTCCTAGTCTTTACCAGGAGAACTTTTCCTTAAAGATACATGTTCCTTTTCACAAAAGCAAGCAGCTACCAGAATTGCACTGGTTTTTGCAGCATCATATGCCTCTTTGGCTAATTCCAGATGACTTGGATCGACAAACAAGTCATCCCTAAAATGCTCAATAAAATGTGTTTCAACATCCCCGTTTTTGAATGCCTCGTGATTAGCAAGTTTCAATATAAAATCTATGTTGGTGGGCAAGCCAGCAACCTGCAAAATTAATGAAATCTACGTTGGCAAAACCCTGCTTAGATAATATAAGTAAAACCACATGGTCACTAAAGCTTGGAAATGGTCAGCAGTCAGCTGCTACTAATGCATGTTTACCACTACAACCTTAATCCAAGACTTATATCATATACAATAGCAGATTGATATCCGCATAATATCACAAAAAGAAACATAACATGTAATAAATTAGAACCCCAGTAACCTACAACATATTGCACTTTTGATTCTTTGTGGCTATAACCTAAGTTCATGACACAAACCTCTGAAGATCAAAGCACAAGAAAAGATGTGTGCAAAAATATCGATGAAGAGATTTACCAAACAAATGATCATGACACCTTGGGTATAAGTGAAACATTTAGCAAAGACCCAAAGACTGTTGCAATAAATTGTAAATTTATTCTTAGTTCACGTCATACCTGAAACTTAAATAAGCAATCTTTCAGTTTAACTAATGCTGCAGAACGATTTTCTGCCCAAACAACAAGCTTAGCAATCATGGGATCATAATGCATGCTCACATCATCTCCTTGTTCAACCCCAGTCTCAACCCTAACTGCAAAATAGATTGTCAAGAAAGTCTAACGACCTAACACAAACTAATAACACACCGAATTATGAAATTAAGAAACATACTATCCTTGTTATTATCAAATAAAGTATTAACCCCTACATTTACTACAGTAACTGTCAAGTATGAAGTAACACACCTGTTGATGACTCAGGAACAGGACGATAATGGTGGAGAACACCAGTTGCTGGAAGAAATCCTTTTGGAACATTTTCAGCATATATTCGGGCTTCAAAAGCATGACCTGATCAAATTAAAAAAAAAATTATACTCTGTTGACAAGGATTGTAAACTAACAGAGTAATAGTAGAAGCATAATGCTCACCTTAAAAATACATATGCCACTTTTATATGTCAAAAGTTTAAACAATTTAGACATCTGTAAAATTACAAGCGTAGAAGTGCTTCAACAAATGTGTGTGCATCACGTAGAGTACATGGAGCTACGTGGAAATATAATATGAGCTTAAAAAAAAGATCTCGAAACAACAAATTGATTAATTACATGAAATAAGCAACAATAAGGATTGAATACAATTGACCTAAAAAAGACGGAAACAAAAAAATTCATTACATACTAATCTTGCACCTCACAATTTGTAGCCTTATTTTCTGCAAAAATTTCAAACCCAGAGACCGACTCTTAGAATTTATCTAATATTCTCATTAAACTTGACCCAACAAACATAATTGGTTCAAGTGAAGTGCATATTAGGCTTATATTTCTTCCCAAATTTCTACGATATCTTATCCATAACTTTCTAAAAGAGCTAAGTATGTTATGACTTCATGCTACTTTCGTCCTTGGACATGGTTTGAAAAATCAATATTGAAAAAGAACACCGTCTAGGTATAATGGTAAATAATGATTTCAAAAAGTGAAGGTTCTATATCCTGCACATTCTTGTGGTGGACTCCGATCTAAAGACAGCTTAGTATGTGACAATTGAGAAGGGTTCGGTTTTGTTAAACTGGTGATGTGCAGGGTCAAATTTGGAGCTAGATGGGGTGGTTGCTTTATTGTAACTTCTTATTCAGGCCGGGTCCTCTACAAGAAAAAAGGCATTTAGTCCCAAAGGAGCAATTACATAGTTGTGGTATGTAATGAATATTTCATCATGGTAATCTAATGAATACTATACCAGGAAAGGAAAGAGCAGGCAGGTACTTAATTTCAGCACATAAGGGTAAAGAAGGAAGTTCACAGAAAAAGTAAGGGACAAAAATGACAAAGTCTACAAGGAACGAATAAGAAGAGGAAGAGGGAAAAAATTAGGGTTATGGATTTTGATAATTGAGTAGTCTTATCTTAGGTTGGGAGAGAGAGGATCTCTCGAAAGTCCATCACTGTAATTTACATTCACAAACCGTTGTGTTCTTCTTCAATTAGTAGTATTCTGAGTTCAAGTATTTTAATAGACTTGAGTTATTCTATATAGTCTATACCTAGTTGATTACAAGTGGTATCAGAGCATAGATCGGAGATGGGGCCGCAGACGGCGACTCAAAGGGTGGAACAGTTTGAAGGGAAGTTCATAAATCTGGAGAGGGAAATTTCGGAGATGGTGTCTAAGGCGGTAGATATAGCAGTGAAAGCGATGCATCATTCGCTTTCGGAAATGGTTAAGAAGGCTTATAAAGCTAGTGAAGAGGATTCTCAGCCCTCAAATCAGGTAAGTCAATATTCGGATACTCCTACTCATGCTTTAGTTGTTGATAAACTGGGTAGAGTTGAGAAAATAGTTGATGATGATAGAGAGGATTTAGAACAATTACAAGTGTTAACACCTGCAAAATATGCCCCTGAAGTTTTTGATTTAAGTTCCCAAACTGATTTTATTATTTTCACTGTTGAGTCAAGTGAAAAAAGTATCAATAGAGATTTTGTATATCCTTTTACCGGGTATAAATCGATTCCAGTTTAGAGGTTTCATGAGAATGAATATGGTAAGTATCATTTGGAAGGAAGATATAAGGAAATGAGTAACTGGAGTGAAAGTAAGTGGCCTGATAACATTAAAATTTCTGAATCGGAGTTTTTTCAGCTTAAAAGAGGAATGGTGTATGAAGCAACGAAAATTGATGAATTACAGGTTAAGAATAAGGTCGACTCAACTTGGGCTAGTAATTACACTTGGTACTAAGAGAGGATGCGAGCTGTTTGACAACAAGTTTCATAGGAATCTAGTAGGTTGTGATGGTGCAGGTAAAATGATGTATTATAAGCTACCGAAAGAAAAAGGACCAGAGTTGGACTTAGCGACTAGAACTAAGCTTGAGAGGCATGTTAATCTTCAAACAGTTGAACTAATTAAGTGGAAGGGACTACTATTTTTTGAGGCAACGTGGGAGGACGCCATGTCTATTGCAGCACAATTCCCAGACTTTTACCTTAAGGATTTAACCCAATTACAAGTGCCACAACTAATGCCCAACTACCTATATCTTCCTGGTTTATAGTATGAATACACTGGAACAGAGAAAGCCAGTAACCTATGCCCAAAGAAGACAGTTAAAAACAGGGAGAAATACCCAAGTGTGCAGTCTTATGATATGAGGTTTGGCAAATCTGTAAAATATTTTAGTTGGGGTTATGCAGAACCCTTATTCATAGGAAATAGACCGTATGCTCATTCTCATGTGTACACGTCGAGCTCAAGATGAGGAGGTTATGGAGGTATCGTAGAATTAGAAGTTGAGTTTGAAGATTCTGTTTTAAATAATATTCCAGTGAATGTCAGTTACAATTTAAGTTTTTACTCAATGAGTGATTTCAAACTAGGAGCTGGCTATTCATCACCGAATGCATCATTAAATTTGAATGGCAGGTTGGATATCTCTCTTGAAGGAGTTTATGATCCTAAAACAGGATGTCTTTACATGGTTGGCTTTATAAGTATAGGGTTTAATCATTCGCGTGTTTGTGATATTGTACTGAATTTGCATTTCAATGGGACAAAGTGTTCTAATGGAGGTTTTATCAAGGGTAGCATGAAGAGAATAAGGAAACAACGTTCCATATGGAGGATTGATTTAGAGGTCACAATGTTCACGTCAAAGCAAAATATAGAAAAAATAATGTTAAGTAGTTCCGGATGGCTTGAAGTGAATGAGGTGATTCTAAGAGTTATTCCAATGGCAGCCTTTCTTTTGCAATTTCGTCTCCTTCAAATAGTCTGGAATGCACGACAGTCAGGTGAGAGTAATAAGCAAGGCATTTCGGTTGCAGAGAAAAAGACTTTGTTTGTTTCTTTGCCAATATACATAATTGGTGGGTTGATTGCCTTTCTTGTGAACGGGAAGAAGAGTTATTATGGAAATGCATCACCTACATTTGACTACTATCTGGCACAGTATCAACAACTTACACATCTCTCACCTAAGGGATCATTTTCAGTCAGCATGGGAGGAATTCCATGGGTTATAATGTCAGAGATATTTCTAATGAACATTAATAATTTAGCTGGTAGTCTTGTGACTGTAGTCAACTGATTTGGAACCTGGATTAACAATTGTTTTTGTGGCGAAGTTGGTTCTGGATATCAAGGGCCGGACACCGAAAGAAATACAAGGTTTCCGGACTTCCACCTCGAGGACAAGGTGAAACTTGGGGCCAATCTCTTAATAGAAAGATGGCCCCTGGTAATGTAATGAATATTTCATCATGGTAATCTAATGAATACTATACCAGGAAAGGAAAAAGCAGGCAGGTACTTAATTTCAGCACATAAGGGTAAAGAAGGAAGTTCACAGAAAAAGTAAGGGACAAAAATGACAAAGTCTACAAGGAACGGATAAGAAGAGGAAGAGGGAAAAAATTAGGGTTATGGATTATGATGATTGAGTAGTCTTATCCTCGGTTGGGAGAGAGGACCTCTCGAAAGTCCATCAGTGTAATTTACATTCACAAACCGTTGTGTTCTTCAATTAGTAGTATTCTGAGTTCAAGTATTTTAATAGACTTGAGTTATATTATATAGTCTATACCTAGTTCATTACAAAGTCTATACCTACATTACATGGTAGCTTACCAAGTACAGATTCATCAATTTACTTTCAATATGCACTATGCAGCATTCTAGTAGTAAATAGAAAAGCTAACTTACTAATACATGAATCTATTTCGACCATATACCATAAACAATTTCGTCTTTTTACTAACCAACAATCAACAGGAAAATAAATTTGTTCCAATTGAAGCAATGAGAAGAAAATTGTAAAAAGAAGCACACGTGTAAAAAGTCAGCACAGCGAAACTATACCTAACAAGGGCACCTGAGACTGACTCATAGGAAGATGTTCTCCATTTGCAATACGAATCTGCCACTCTACGAGATCTTGACCAACAATCATCTCAGTAACAGGATGCTCAACCTTCGACGGTACAGAAAAAAATAATTATTACATGTGAACTTACTTTCTAAAAGAAAATCGATCACCTGAAATAAATGAGGAGATTTAAGGGTGATTGTTGCACCTGAAGCCTTGTATTCATTTCCATGAAATAAAACTTTCCTGTGACAGTATCAACAATGAACTCAACAGTCCCAGCATTATAATAACCAACTGCCTATTGGAAAACAAGAAGAGCAGTCCCTTTGGTCAAAAATTTGAAACCGTCTTTGAGAAACTATCAATATAAGGTATATATGACAGAAACAAGTTAGAGCGGCATCTAGATATGAAACCACAAATAGTGCATATTCTATACAAATATAATAGCAATATTTATTATGTAATTTAATGATCTGAATTTGGTAACAACACTTCAATATTGTGATTTTGCTCGAGTACATAAAGACACGGAAGCATATATTCTTGGATCGTAACTGTTTTTTTATCGAAGGCATATGTTCAACAATGTTACATATATAATTCTACTACTTGCTATTATTTTACTTTATAACAAAAAGCTCATTGAGGTCTGACAGCGCATTACAAATTCACAAGGGAGACAAGCTCAAATCTTTATAATAACTGGTTTGTTGATTAAAAGGCTAAATCTTAAGCAGATTTTGCAACTTTAATAAAGACAACTACATTGAAAGTTTTAGAGCTGATACTGTTGCCTTAAAATAATATTAACTAATGTTTATCTTCTGTTTTATTTTTAAGGGAAGCGACCAATATATTGACGATGATGATTGTGGCAAATCGAAGCATCGCTGCTATTATTATCAAAAAAAATCTCATCTTATAGGATAATAGAGTTTCCAGATAATGATGTCCATTATCATTTATCTTTTGACAGTGTAATTTTTTCATTAAAAGTTAAATATTAGCTATATTAGATAAATAATACCAAGCATTTAGATTCCATAAAAATTAACTTGGTCATTGATACATTGAATATCACAGCCATATCTCATAAGCTTTTAATGCATCACCTTGGCTGCAGACACCGCAGCTTCCCCGAGTTCAGAGCGGAAGTCACTGATGATATTTGGCTGCATCAGTATTTATTTGAGTTTGTTACAAATTAAAAATCTGTATCAAAAAATAAAAAAAAATTGAGAGATAATATTATAAAGCATTACAGCTGGGGCTTCTTCAATTATCTTCTGGTGTCTTCTCTGCACGCTACAGTCCCTCTCATTCAAGTGCACAACGTTACCGTGTTTGTCCCCAAACACCTAATATGTAAAAGCACAGCCACAGATATTTATTCTTGCACCACAATATTGGTAAAAAAACATGTATCAATTTTTAACATGCTTCCGGATTAAGTAAAACTGGTGAGTAGATTTTGGATTTTATCAGTCAAGCAGACCAATTGAAGTTCCAAAAAAATTGATTTTCCAGGATAAGATGAAACTTGCAGATCCATTGATTAAGAATAAGTATGCAGTTACAAGGACAAGGAGAAAAGAATTAAACAGGAAACCTGGACTTCAATATGCCTTGGTTTTGTAATGTATTTCTCCAGCAAGATTGTATTAACACCAAATGAAGCAGCAGCCTCGCGTTGTGCACCTAAGAATGAGTCGACAAACTCAGTTGGACTTGCAACAATCCTCATACCCTGAGAGTGAGAGCAAAAACACGTGGCCCATGTCTTAAGAACTTTTCCAAACTCAAGGAGTCTTGAAAATTTAACAAACAGGCTACCACTTAAGTTTTTGTGAAATAACTTGTTTTAATCTCACACACGGGATAATTTTATTTTTTTTCATATTGGGAAAAAATTCCTACATAAAATTTATAACATATAAAAGTAAATTAGACACTTAATGCTGAACTAATCCTGATTCGAATTTTAAAATGGAATTTCGAAGTTAGAACAAACTTATTTGCTTATTCGAAAATGAGTACAAGATTACGAAAGTTCAAATGTTTGATGAAGTGATATCCCAGATTTTTTTTATTCTTTAATCTTTTTTGTTTTTGCTATATATGACCAAGCCATCCACCATTGAGAGACAAGGAGAGTACAAGTGAATCATTTAAGATCAAAAAGGAATCGAGTACTGAAGAATCAAGAAACAATTCAAGAAGATGTCAATTAATAATTTAAATTACACACCTTGCCTCCTCCACCATGTGTTGGCTTTATCAAAATAGGGTAGCCAATCTTGTCTGCTTCTGATTTCATAAGTTCAATATCTTGTTCCTCCCCGTGATATCCAGGCACAAGTGGTACCCCTGCTGCACCCATTATTCTCTTTGAAGCACTGTTGGAGAAAAAAAACAATATAAGTGTGGGAAACATATTTCATTCAGCGGTAATCTCCAGTTTCTGCAACAATAATGGAAGAAGAAACACAGAAAAGCCTGCAACTACCATCTACCTCCGCTTCTCATGCTTGAAAAAGGATATATAAGCATATACAAGTGATTGTATGTCTAAACGTTATGCTTTATACGGAAGAGTATCATCCATACACAAATACTGAACAAAGAGAACACTGCATGGTTGTTTGGCCAAAAGACTTTTAAGGTTCGTACTTTCATCTAATGCAGAGTAAGATCTATTTGCTCAAGATATATAAGATCATGTTCTCCAGGTCATATTAGGGCAAACTGTTATAATTATAAAGTGTTTGTGTTTGTGACCCTTTTTCCAAAATAAAGTCCAAACAAACCATGTATACTTTCATGTTCTCCAGAAGTAGGGGATCACTTGCCGATCTAGTTATTCACGCAAAATATAATTTTGATGACCTTGATACATAGACATGACCATAAACCATCGAATTGATGGCTCACATAGATTTGTACCTTTTATCACCCATGTCTCTTATTGCAGAAGCAGGAGGTCCAATAAACATGAAACCTTCGTCTTCACAAAGTTGAGCAAACGCAGAACTTTCTGATAAGAAGCCATAGCCTGGATGTATAGCCTAATTACCAAAAGAGAGTCCGTTCTAAAGCAAATTAGTAAAAGTGCAAATTAGTAAAAGTGCAACATTACGAACTCTATAAGCTTCCAGCAATGTTCCCACATATAATATGCATTAATATGATGATACACTTTGTCAGAGTACAAAATTAATCACATTCCAGAACCTCAATCTTGCCTTTCAGGTAACAAATACAGTATTTAAATGATCATCTGACATGACACTCAGTGTCTTCTAAAAATGCATCTTTTTACAAAGTATCCTGATGCTGGCATGACTTGACTGATAGCTCAAGTAACAACTAATGAGCCCATCTTTTATATTGTTTAAAATTAGTTTTCAAACTAATATGTTTAGAAAAAATTATAACTTTGACCAATCGAAGGTAAAATGTGTGCTCGGAAAAGCTATACCTTTGTACTTATACTTCGGATACAAGATTCTTTTAAATTTTTGGAGATGGTTTTAAGCAATTTCATACTAGATTTTGACTTCTCTACCTGTACAAATTATGTCATTGTTGAAAAACAAATCAAAACACAATAAGCTTCTGACTGTTTGCTATAAAAGAGATAGGAACCTTGTCCACAAGTCTCCTGGTTATGCGTCAGCCATCAGTGGGAGGTCCTGTTGTACGCAATCTTAACCTTATTTTTCAGATAGAGGCTGTTAAAATTTAAAACTGTAAGCTGGAAAGTAACAAGTAGGCACTTGCACATTGTGCCAGGCACGACCTACAACCCTCATTATTATTGATCAACATAAATAGTTTTGTGCTACTTGCATAAGACAGTTAGAATTAACAAAAAATGCTTATAGCGTTACACATACTTCTAAAATTCCCTTGGTAAAGAATACAAACCACAGCACTCCTTTGAAAAAAAGAAAAATATATTGGTGCAGTAAGCCAGTAACTGAACAGCGGCCAAGTCAAAAATAAATGAAACAGAACCAATATCCCTAACATAAAATTCAAGGATGCCTTTACATAACAACCAACCTTGTAACAGTGCTTACTGTAAGCTTAAGGATCAAACTATTTGTTTAGGAAAGTCAGCAGTTAAACTCTAAGTTTAGCAAACCCAATAACTAACTACTTCCAATTTTTGAATCTAAATTAATTTAATTCCATTTATAAACCAGCATATTCTATATCAAATCTTATAATCTTAATTAAACATATAGCAATTATAATACTCTATATAAGATGCATATAAAAAGTAACCGCAGATGCATACAAAAGGTAGATAGTTGACACTAGTACACCAAGCTTCAATTAACACTTAACAACCAGGATATTAACTTCTATTAACAAAACAGACATTCTTAAACTACTTCATTTAAAAATTTAATTAGTTTCATTAGAAAACCAGTATATTCTACATCACATCTTAATTAAACATAAAATATAACAAGCATACTATATAGAAGCATGTGCTAAAACGACAGCCGCTTAATAATAAATTAAGCAAACTCGGAGATTTTCATAGCCAAAACTCCTGATTCACTGCCTAATCACGAATCAGGTAAACTTTGAGATTTTTATAGTCAAAACTCGTGATTCAATTACCAATTCTTAATTCTCATTTTAAGCTCGTAACCGCAAAAACTATGCATACAAGTTACGTGACATAACAATCAACAACTAGTGCAACTTCAATTAACAATAAACACAGACACACACACACACAGAGAGAGAGAGAGAGAGAGAGAGAGAGAGAGGAAACTACCTGAGCGCCAGTACGGCGAGCAGCGTCAATAATAGAATCAGCTTTAAGATAACTCAACCGAGCTGCAGCAGGACCGATACGAATCGCTTCATCAGCCGATTTAACATGTAAACTATCTCTATCAGCGTCGCTATAAACAGCGACAGTTCGAATCCCTAATCTCTTCGCCGTTCTCATGATTCTACATGCGATTTCGCCTCGATTAGCGATCAATATCTTCTCTATCTTTTCATTTTGCGTGTTTTTAGTAGAGTAAAGTCTCGCCGGAAAATTGTAATGGTTAGCGCTCCAGTTGAGTTTCCGGCGTATAATTGCCACGAGTAGTGACATAATTAGTTTTTATGTATTCAGATAATTTTTTTTTTATTTTGCCAGCAATGTATTCAGATAATTTGAATGCGTAGAAATATAGAATTATAGATACAAAGAAAAGTTGCCGCGGATGTTTACCAAAGTGTAGGAAGTGTTTCTGTTTTGTGGGTGCTGATAGTTTGCAAGTGTTTGCTGGGTTTTAAATGTTTTATTATTTTGAAATGTACAAACATAGATTCAGTTGAAATGAATACTAACCAGCTTTGTATTTATTTATATTTATATTAAGAAAATAATGTCCTCACCTTCACCTAAATTTTCTAAGATAAAAAATTCTCAAATATAAATGGGAGGATATTATTATAATTATAGAAAGTTACGTACATTTACAAAACTGGTCTGTCGTTAATATTTTATACTAAAAATTATATGTATCTATTTTGAGATAGTCTCATCTGAGAAACATTAATCTCTTATATTAATTTTTTTTTAATTATTTTGTAATAGAAATTTGTTCATTAGGATTATGTTGTAAAAAACTATAATGCATATAAAAAATTTGATCTTTAGAGAAATAAATATCTTTTTTCACTTTGTAGTTTACTTTGTGCAATATATTATATCATTTAAAAAACTGTGACTAGAAAATTAGATTGATTAACATATTTAAATGAAAAAGTGAAATATTAATTTGAGATGAAGATAAATTTAATGAATTCTAAATTAAAAAAAGATTAAATTCGAATTTTGTCAAGTAAGAATAAATTAGACATGGATTTGAATGAAGATGATGCATATTATGTGGCACCAAGATTACGTGAATTAATGTAAGACTATTACTATATATTTTTTTAGATAGATGTTATTAGTGATCACACGTTTTTGAGTTATCTCATTTGAAATACATGAAATGCGTGTAAAGTACTCACACGAAAGCACGACACAAATACACGACTTGTATTATTTTTTTGTTATTTTTAGAATATTTTTATGATGTACAATCAAAATTGGATGGAAAATGAGTTAATGGACACGTGAAATAGGGTTAAAAAATTTTAGCAAAAGAAAAGGAAATTGAACTAAAATTGTTTTCTATAATAATTGATGAAAAATAGGTGCTAGTCTTTTCGGTTAAAAATTGAATTAATCATTTAAAAACCGTACTAATAAAAGTTAATAATATATGTAATAAAAATATAGTTTTCAATTAAGAATGCCGCATCATATTTTTTTTTAAAAAAAATAATTGAAACAATGTATATCTTAAATGAAAAAGAGAACTTGTACGGGTGCAATGTATTAAGGGTTCGGTCCGTCAAATAAGATAGATTTTCAGATTTTTTATTGAGATATATTCTAATAAAAATAATAACAATTTTTACCAGAAAAATAATAATAATTTTGTTTACATAAAAATTTATTAATAACAATTTACTTAATAATCCTTAGACTAAAAAATGGGTAATAATCAATTGTACAAACTGTAGTTAAATTTCAGTCTTTATTTTAAAGTATATCTAATCCACATATGGGGATAAACATGGGGATGGCATGGGCATGGCAGTTGGCTGGCACCTATCCGAAAAATTGAAGTATCCAAAATGACTAAGCATTGAGCAACATATCTCATCCATTTTTCTAGCCAAATCTCATTCATTTTCTATTACAAAAACTGTAACAAAAACTGTAGTAAGAAACTTCTCTACTGCATGTAAGAATTTCTCTTTAAGCAGTTGATGCTATTAGGATTAAGCATAAAATGTGTACTAAATCATATACAACGATTTTATTATTTTTTTTAAACATGATTGCTAATGTAATATTCAATCACCAACTTGCGAGTTGTGACTTGCGGCTTGTTTTGCAAAATTTTAAACAGTGTAAACCTCAAATGATCGATTATAAGTTGCTTCTGATCGGCTCAGCCTATTTGGTCAGGCCCAAATTCACCAAAAAGCCTAAGAAAAACAGGTCCAATCCAACTCAGAAATCGAATGCGGCGCTTGGACACTCCGTGCTAGGGCTGTATTCGAGTCGGGCAGCTGCGAGCTTGCCCGGCTCGAACTCGTTTAAGTGGACTCGACTCGGCTCGATTAACTCTCGGCTCGTTTAGTTAATCGAGCCGAGTTCTGGCAGAGGTTCCGACTCGTTTAATTACTCGAGTCGGCTCGGCTAAACTCGTGAAATTCAACGACCCGAGTTCAGGTAGAGGTTTAAGCTCGATTAAGTGTAAAATTAAACGAGTCGGCTCGCCCGACTCATTAAAACCGGCTCATTTAGATAATCAAGCCGGCTGGGCTCGACTCGACTCGTTTAATAGTTTAAGTTTTAACCAGGGTAGTGATATGTACGCACCCGATGTTGCATATCCTAAATTAATTACTTAACCATAATATCCTTATTTATCCTCCTTCCATTCAAACTGTTTGTCAATTAATTTGCTGCTTTGCTTCAGTCTGGTGTCTGCTACACAAATCGAATAAATCTTAGAGTAAGTGACGAACTATTAGTACTTTAATTACTATTATATTATTTTTAGAGTTAGAGAGGTGAAAATATTTAAACTTATTATTCATATGAATATCTAGAGCTATTATTTTTTAGAAATTAATATTTTGTGTCCAAATCAATATAATTGATAAAGACAATTCAAGAACAAATGTTGATTTAAATAAATTAAAATTATTGATTTCTTATATAAACATTATATTTAGAGTAAATACAAATTGTATATATAATGTCATTGTATTAATAAAATGAAATCTTTCGAGAATAAGAATATTTCACTGTTCATGACTTGTAAATAAATAAAAATATTATTTCAGTTTAATTCTAAAAAAATATTATGAAATCATCATTAATAAGGTTGGGCCATACAAAAATTCAAAAAACCCGAATTCGTTAAAAAAAATTGCATTTGTATCCGGAAAAAAACGGATATTATATATCTCCGAAATAAAGTAGATATTATCTGTATCTGAATTCGACAATTACGAATACGGACATGGACATTGGCATATATTCGTATCTGAATTATTTGTTTGACAACCTTGACGTTTGTATGATTACATTAGTATAGTACTTCCTCCGTATCTCTCATTTTTTTACATTCCGGATAATGTGTCCGGTACATATTTTAAGACACTTATAATGTGTAGTTGCATAACATTTTTTAAAAAAATATTTTTTTTGAATAAAATTTGAAACATTCAATTCTTATTTAAAATCATAAAATCGTAAAAAAAAGTTTTAAATTGTATTTTATATGTACTTTAAAACGCGTGTCAGATACCCCCTCCATAAAGAAACGAGTAGAACGGAGAGAGTAACTTTTTTACGTATAATATAACATGAAATAAAAGGTATATTTAAGAGAACTAATATAAATTAGAAAATTAAAAATTAAAAATTAAACATAAAAAATTTGTATAACAAAAGGCATAAAGATATACCGGAAAGACATAAGTGAATAAAGCAGCAAATAAAAACATCAAAGTATTCATTGAATGTTTGAGATTAATTTTGTAATATTAAAAATTAGGATGTCAAACAATTAATTTAGGGCGTGCATATCACCCTTTAACTATGCAATGGATCTTGGAAAGTAGGATAACAGATTATACACCTTAGAGATTCTGTTTGCGAGGTGATTCACAAACACCACCTCCGACACATTTTCGAGCACTGATGATCTCTAGAAAGAAACTTCACTGATTCAGGACTATGGCTCTCTCATTATTATGCTAACAAGAATAATGGAGAATCTTCGGAAAAGCCTTATACTCTGATATTTGTAACAAGTATAAATACTCGAATAACTTATTGCTTTATTTAGGTCCTTAGAAGTTAGAACCAGCAAAATCTGGAAAAAAGTAGGGTGAGAGAGGGTCTAAGATTTGATGATGTTGTAGTGTATGAGAAGAATAGATCTGAGAAAGAAAAACTAGTAAAGTTTGCCAAACTAGAGGCTGAATTAGAAGATGGCTTAAATCAGTATCAGCAGAGTCTGGATTCAGTAGCTAAGCTAAAGGCTGCACTAATTCGTGCTGAAGAGGGATTCTTCTGAACACAGTGAGCAGGCAAGCAAGAGTGAAGCTGAATTCAAGCCGGAAGAAAGGTCTCTCCAATTTGCAACACCAGTGGTTTTGGGAGAAGATATTTGACTCCTGCTCAGAGTAATGCTTCGGATCTTTATGGACAAAGTAGTAAAGCTGAAGCTGATGCTCACACTTCACAGTAGAATTAGACCTGAATAAGAAGTTACTGCTTACAGAAGAGAGGGCCAAAAAGTGCAGTGGACGTGCTGAAGTAGCTGAAGGTGAAATTTGAACTTCAAATCTAGCTAATGCAAAATCGATTGGAGAGAAGGAAGCTGCGGGTATTCAGTATGTGAAGAAATTGTCAATCATTTTTTTTACAAAATTGAAATCTCTGGTGCACGTGAAGAGGAAGATCTAAGATCCTTGGCTTCAGAGCTACAGAGGGGTTTTAAGAACTCAGAGGGGGTATGAAATGGAGTTGGGAAGATATTCGGAGTAACACAAGGACAATAATTTAGAACAAATGGGAAGATGGTCTGAAAAAATGGCCAGTTGCAGTTGAAGATGCAGAGAACAGAGCTTGATTTTGGAAAATATGAATGAAAATTTAGAGTTACTCGCACCATTCGACACATCCTACTAAAGGTTTATCTATAAAATGGGTAAGAACTAAGAAGAAGCTTAGCTGAAAGAAGGCTACAGTTTTTGCATGCATGAAGCCCGCAACAAAAGGTTACTGATCGAGGTGATCCATTAATTCAAGTCCACAGCATGTAGAGTTTATAATTTTATCTCTAGCTAATGGTCTTTATAACTTCTGTTACTAGACTTGATACAGGATTTTATAGTATTTACCTGTGAAGAACTTGTAGTCTTTAATTAATTAGTTAAAAGAAACTCATGCAAAATTCAGATTGATAGTGAGCCAATTGCTCTTTAGCACATTTGTGCTATGTAGAATGTACAGCTTTGATCTGGAATAATGTCGTTGTGATGTGCCAATTGTTTTTATTAACGAAGAAAAGAGTTATGCTATTATCATTCTTACTATACAATGCTTGATGTAAAATGCTAATATGTTTCTGTCAACCAGGATCCACAGATTAGCCCTTAGTACTTTGGTTTGCTATGTAACTATTTGAAGCCCTCGCCTACTTGAGAAGTTTCTGTTTTGGCAGACCTGAAATGCTCTTCTGGCCTTTTTATCATGTGATTATAAAGATCAACTTAACATGATTTTGTCTTTCCTTAAAGCATGAATGTCAATTTCTGCGTTCATCTCTAATTTTTGAAAATAAATCCTGATGCAGTCCTGGGTAACGATAGCATAATATATTTTGCCCCTCAGAATTTTTTGATTTATACTAGGGATTAATCTCTCAACGTCCTCGTTATCTCTCATTTCCAGAAAAACAAGATTGTAGATTCTACAAATTACATAAAATGTTGGAAGATAAAAAAGATCTCCAACTTCATTACTAGTGTGAGACTTGCGGAGGGATACTCCACACACTTGCTGTCTATCCAATGCAGAACCATATATATTGCTATATTATGGTGCTTGACTAAAACAATTAAATACATCAAAATTAGTAGCAGCATGTATATTTATATGCTAGCTAATTTTGCTTATGTTTTCATTAATGGGTCTTGCTAACCAAGTTTTAGACATTACTGCTGTCATTGCTCCATGGCTCTGATTGATCAGTAGTAGACTTTGGTTTGTACGTATGAAGCATGAAGTTACATGCCCCAACAGCTTCCCCCACTGTCAGGTAGATCCATTCTTGACCTAGTGCTTCGATGAACTTGGCCTTGTCAAGCTTCTTGATTACCTCTCCTCCTGGATTGGCGAGGACAAGCTACATTTTCCAGAAAGAGTAAATTAATCACGGGTCGACAGATAAATGCATATACTTCTTTCATCTTCCAATATCAAACATTATGATATCTTAGTTCAAGAATAATGTTGAAGTTCAGGTGTACCTTAAGCCCTCTTCTGTCCAAGGTCTTTTTGGTCTCTTCAAACATGCTAATTCCACTGGTGTCAATGTTACCCACAGCTGATATCATAGATATAAACAGTTAAATATGTCAATTAAGGCTCATTTGCTTTCATTTTGTGCTATCTACTGAAGCTTATAACAGACTGTACTTTTATGGTCTAATTACTTACCACCCATATCCAAGATAACATATTGTAAGGTAGATTCTCCGGAGGATTTTATCCTGTCTTCCTCCTCATCAATCCACCTGGTGATTCTGAAAAGCATAAGACAAATACATTAGTATCATCCAGATTTTCAGGTGCCTAAATTAGGTGATTTATGTATATAAACTTGATATTATAAGATATCTCAATACCTTTCTCTTAGGTAGTTAGAATTAGTAAAGTAGATTGGAGCATCAATCTCAAGAATGAGAATTCCGGGAACATTGTTTGCATTGGGGTATTGATCTACACTTCTATAGATCCTCGAATCTGGGATGTTTCCCAGAACAACTGTCTTTGGTCTTGTTACGAACAATAGCACTCTTAGGACAGACAACATGACCTGCATAATAAGACATGTTTACGGAGATGAGTCTTCGAATCAAATTGTATACTTCATCAAACATAACAATCAAGCTTAGATATGTCAGAAGCATACTGCGATGACTAGGCCAATTTCAACACTACCAAAAACAACACCAAGATATGCACCCATGCATACTACAAAATCGTATTTGTCAACGTTCCAAAGATGGATGGCTGCATTGTAGTCAATTAGCCCCAGCATTGCTGAAATGATAATGGCTGATAGCACAACAATAGGAGTGTAATGGAACACTGGTGTTAGAAACAACAGAGTTAGCATCACTGCAAATGCCATTACAATGTTTGATACTGCTGTCTTGCATCCTGCATTGAAGTTAACAGCCGAACGCGAGAATGGCCCTGTTTTTAAATGGTAATTAGAACTATATACCAAATTTTAATCAACAAAAAAAATATTATTATGCACAAGTTAATTATTAAATTACCAGTTGTGAGGTAGCAAGAAGTGAAAGAACCAGCAATATTCATCATCCCAAAAGCAATCATCTCTTTGTTACCATCAATATGGTAATTCTTAAACATGGAAAAGCTTCTACCTACAGCAATCCCTTCCTGTTCAATGTTATCACCTCACATTAGCATTATTATAAACTAGTTATTTAGTAATTAAGCTAAAAATAAGCAAATTAACCTTCATTCACAACCTCTAGTACAATTAGCCAATTAGGGGAACAGTGCAGTCATACTCGTACTCAGATTTCATAATTGTAGTGATTAGTGTAAACCGGGACCATGATCACAGCACATTAATGCCAAGTACTGAGCCGTTGCCGATGCAGGAGACGAATACACTAGGTGGAGACAGGTACACTAGGTGTCATCTAGACAAATTAATTAAAAGAATTTGAAGAATACCCAAGTATCTAGTGGACCTTAAAAGACAATGCTATAGTGCTAAAACAGGACACTGATTATACAACAGCAAGTTGGTAAAAATGGGATAAGTTGTTGAAATATTTGAAACCCGTGAACCAAACAAGCAACTAGTTGTAACTAGCTAGTCTAAATTTGTCAATGAAACAAGTACAGTAAGTTGTCATCATATCTTGCAAGTTGGTACTGAGATAAAACAGCAAATGCATGCATGTCCTGTATTTTGCAAGTGGTAGTGAGATAAATAGCAAATTCATGCATGTACAAATAAACGACCGGAGGATATGATTAAAATTTATGCTATGAAAAGAAATGCATACCGCAAGTGCAATAACTCCCGTGACAATGCCAGTTTTAAGAGCTGTTGACATGTACTCTCCTCCAAATGCCAGATGAGTGATTGAAACAGGATTTAGCCCTTTCTTCAGATGTCCTATCTGTTTACATGTCAAATATAAACTGACTGGACAAATTTACAAATTATTGAAATGAACAGTGTACTCGAGATAATAAATGAAATGACACACACATCTCAACAGAATTCTTCTCAATTATTTTATATGTGACATAATATTTCCAAAAAGATAAAATATTAAATTTCCTGGAACCCACTATAACAATAATGTAGATCAGCCACAAAATGAATTTTTTATTTGGTCCACACCATTATTTTGGTGAGATGTTCCTTTTCCATAGTACAAACCTACCCCCTTTTAATTTATGGTTCCCTAATTTAGCATTTTATACTCTATTTAATTTGCTATTTTCATTTATAAATGTATACAGTTTTAAAGAATATGTAACTTTGCTACTCTCTCCATCCTAAGAAAAACAAAGTTTCATTAAAATAAAATAAAGTTAGTTGAATATACAAATTTATATTTACTTTGCAACAAAAAAAATTAAAACTTTTGATATGACACACATTACATAACATACATATACATGTAGATCAAGTAGATGAACAGAAATATGCTTACCACTTGAACACCATGTTTCTCAGCATGGGTAAAGTAAACAAGAATACTTCCTAGAATGACAGAGGTCAAAGGAGCCATAGCAGATATCCAAAACAGTTTTGGTCTTTTTGTGCTCTGCATTAAAATATACACCTCAATTATCAAAATTGTAATTGTCCAACAAGCAAGCAAAGTTATAATAACAATAATAATACTATAATTACTAAAGCAGTGTAGACATTGAGATTCATTTCTTTATGTAAAATCTTGACTTGTAGATTTCACAGAGCTAGAGTGGGAGCAGGTTGGTGTTGAAAGACGTGATCAGAAAAAGATTGATTTTTTAAATTTGGCAGGAAATTTGCCTCATAATACATTGCTCATTAGCTTAAGGAATGTATATCAGAATAAGTCTAGTAAAAATTAATTCAAACTCTTCATTAATAAGTAAGTACTTGAGATTCTAGATTTTTCAAAATCAGCATTCCAAATCAATTATAAAGGGGAGGGGTTGTGGTATACAGTAAGGGTCATTTGCTACCCGGTCATGTATATTCTAATGCAGTATCATTATTATTTTTTATTTCTTATAGAACATTAACTATTCATGATAACTTAAATATTTTAAATAGATATTCTATTTACAGAATCTTCTTTCGTTTATTAATTAATACTATCACATCAGCAGGGGAATAAATTAGGGAGATCAGGTCAATATCTAATTTTTTTTTTCTATGTAAAATTGTTTTACATATTCTCATAGTAGTTTTAAGCATTTTAAATACTAGAATATTTGTTTTAATAACAGTATAATCTACAAGCTGCAGGTATATGTCAAAAAGAGGGAGTATATACTTACACAGTGTCTAGCCACAATTAGGTAGAAAAGAAAAACGCATCCCAATACTGCACTTTCCCATCTCCACTGCAATTGCCATCGCCCCAACAAACATTATAAATATAAGATATTAATTTCTTTTAATAGAGTGCGTGGCTAATTAATTGGAACATTAAATATGTATACGTTTCATGTGTATTTAACAAGGAGCCACACCTATGTAACACGAAACAGAAATTGTTGGCGGTGTCATGTTGCGTGTCTTTGTGTGTGACAGGATTAAATAAAAATAATTGTACGTACCTCATGAGTCTGTGAGAAAATAGAACGCATGACCGAAACAAGATCAGTTGATTTAGTGAAATGTTCCAAGCCAAGTATTCCTTTTAGCTGTTGCAAGCACACCACCGTGGCTGCTCCTGCCATGAATCCAACTATTGTTGCATGCGACAGGAAGTCCACGATAAACCCTAGCCTGCATTCACCAGTAATTAACAGTTTACCACAAATACTCAGGCACACATTTAACTCTATTGAAAAATCGAATCCTCGACCGTTGATAATTAAAGACGAGGTAAAGACAAGATATATCCGCTAGGCTAAGTCTCGCAGATAATTATCTAAGATTCTTGCATTATGTGTCGGTGTTATAGTACTGACCTGAATATGCCGAGAGATGCTTGTAAGACCCCGGCAAAGAAACAAGCAGTGAAAGCAAGGTGAAGATAAAGAGAAGGGTTCTCTGTTGCATCAACTTCTTTTCCCAACATTGAAGCTGTCAGTAGTGATGCCACTGCCACTGTCCCAACTGCTAAATCTCTTGAACTTCCCATCAACGCGTAAACCAATGGCGGTATAAAGCTCGAATCTGCAATTTTACCAAATTTATGTACATGTTAGTTACTCATCACTTGATACAACTTATCAGCTTGTGAATGAGACAGACTGATCACATGTAAATTGCCTAGTGTAACATTTTTTACAACATGGGCTAGTACATAAAACTCACATAGGCCGAGAATAGGTGGCAAGTTTGCTAGCTTGGCGTAGCTTATTCCCTGAGGAATAGCCAAACTAGCTATTGTGATTCCGGCTATGAGGTCTGATTTGAAGAAATTGAGGCTGTAACGCGGACCCCATTCGAAAATAGGAAACACGTACTGTACGCCTAGTTTGAGTTTTTTAGACAATGGTTGGTTTTTGAATTGGCGCAGAGGGTCATCAGGGAAGAAAGTTTCTTTGAGATTATTAGCAAACGATTTCGTAAATGGTTGCGGTGGTGGAATTGCTACACGATGAGAACACTCCACATTTTCCGACGAATAAGAGTAATCCGCGTTACCCATTTTTCGACTTATCTGCTAGACTCTGTTAAAATTTCTACTGAGTTGAAGAAATGGAGAAGGTATGATGAGTTGAGGTGCAGAGTATACAACATTGGAGGTGTGTTAGGAGCTTTATATAGTGGAAGTGAGGGAGAAAAATGTGAGTGGACTGTTGGGTCCCACACATGTTCAGGGGTGCCACGTGGCTCAGAGAGGTCTTCAAACTAATTCTGCTGCCAACCTTGGGCCGGGTTATGATTTAGATTTCCCTAACCAGATAAAGCAAAGTGTTAGTGGCTCACGTATATGTGCGTATAATGCCGTGTTAACTATAGACTCCCCCTTCTTAGCCGTCCCACACTAAGGTTTTTTGGACTTTGATTGTGTATGTTTTGTAGTTATGATTTCATAAACAGTAATCTAGAAAAATCTTGATTTTAGACTTGGCTGCGTGATGTTGGAATGCATTTCTGGGTACTAAATTGATTTCTCAACTTTCGTAATGCACATACCAAAATTTTTAAAAATAAACAAAGTAAATAGACGTTTCTCCGACTCTGGTTCCATCACCGCACTTAATTTACTGATCTATTTATTAATATAATTAACAGATATACTGAACTTAATAATTTTATACAATCAAGTGGTTCTTAAGCGTATTTTTTCAGATATGACTGTTGTGATACGATGACATGGAGTGATTAGTGAATATTTTGGTTAGGTTATTGTAAATTGGACACGTGTAATATGTAATTTATTCATTGTTAAAGAAGATTTGTGTGAATTAAGTCAGGTGCTTAAAGTTTAAAACAGTCTTCTAGGAGGGATCGTAACACGATACGTCGATACGGATATATACTCACTAAAAGCAGTCAATCAAGTTGTGTGTAATGTAATATCTGCACCTACTCGTGCCAACCAAGTTGATACCTCATACAAGCAAACAACTCACTTACTCAGAGGGCTTTTATTTACTTTCTCCATTTCATATTATGTATCTTGTTTTGATTAACATATGATTAAATTGATCAAATTTTAATTTATAATTATGATAATTTTTTATATTATTTTTAAAAAATAAAAACACTTTTGAAAGAGAATTAGATATATTTTCCAATGATACTAGTTTAAAAATTATTTAATTATATATTATGCATAATTTACGGTCAAAATTTAAATAATTTACCTGTTAACTAGTCAAAATAGGATACATAATATGAGATGGAGGAAATATATATTTTGCGATATCGGCACAACTTCAATAATTCACCTGTTGTCATCCACCAATTGTTTTTGCATAAACAGACTCTGCATCCGACCTGATTATCGAAAATTCCGATGCCGTCACTAAAAAACATATATATATTTCGAGTTTAAGATACTTTGTTAAAAACAAATTTAAGATGCCCTGTATCAAAGGCTAGTACTGATCGATGAGAAGGGAATGTGGGAGTGTCATAATAATAACTAGAACTGTATATGTGACAGGACCATAAGGTTGAACATGAGCTTGAGGTTTATGCTTTCTCAAAGTTTTTTAGTCGCACCACCAGTGGATGACCTGCCTCCAGGTTTCATGTTATCAATTTTAGAACCATTTTGACTATGACACGCGTCATTATCTGATTGTGATGACTTAACCTTTTCTTTTATTTGCTACCGAATGAGTGTTTTAAAAATCCCTCTTTTACCTATAGATGGGGCGGTAAACGAACCGTGCTGTTCATTAAACTCGTCAAGTTCGTTCGAGTTTGAACTCGATAAACTCGTCCGATAAATTTATCGAACTCGAATTCGAACAATATTTCTTATCCGATAATCTTAACGAACCGAACCGAACCGAACTTTTAAGATGTTCGATTCGAGTACGGTTCGTGTTCGGTTCGAGTTCGGTTCGTTCGTTAAGCTCGAGTCCGGTTCGAAAAAATAGTATATTTATAATATTATATGTATAAAAAATATATATTATGAATAATATATATTAATTATATTTTATAATTATTTCTAATAAATATTTTATTTGTGAAAAAATATATAATTAATAATTTGATACTATTTTTCACTTAAAATAATATTTAAAAGTATTTTTTTTAAAAAAAATACAAATGATGTTCACGAATAGTTCGTGTTCATTCGTGTTCGGTTTTGTTCGATATGTTCGCGAACAGTTTGTGTTCGGTTTGAATATTAACGAACTCGAGTTCGGACAAGAAATTTCATCCGATAAGCTTATCGAACAGTGTTCGGCTCGTTAATATTTTGTCCGAGTTCGTTAAAAATTCGTCCGAGTTCGGTTCGTGTTCGGTTAGAGTTCGGTTCGTTCGTTAAGCTCAAGTTCGGTTCGAAAAAAATAGTATATTTATAATATTATATGTATAAAAAATATATATTATGAATAATATATATTAATTATATTTTATAATTATTTCTAATAAATATTTTATTTGTGAACAAATATATAATTAATAGTTTGATACTATTTTTTACTTAAAATAATATTTAAAAGTATTTTTTTTTAAAAAAAATACAAATGATGTTCACGTATAGTTCGTATTCGTTCGTGTTCGGTTCTGTTCGATATGTTCGCGAACAGTTTGTGTTCGGTTTGAATATTACAGGACTCGAGTTTGGACAACAAATTTCGTCCGATAAGCTTATCGAACAGTGTTCGGTTCGTTAAGATTTTGTCCGAGTTCGTTAAAAGTTCGTCCGAGTTCGGTTCGTTTACAGCTCTACCTATAGGTCTTCATTAATCTTGTTCAAGGCACATAACTTTATTTTTTAAATCCAATTAATCTCTATAAATAAACTATCATTAAATATATAAAGGAAACTCCGGTACGGGAATTCTACATTCGCTTTGATCAAATTTATCCTTTTTTACAGTTCCTAAATTTTAATTCAAAAAAATTTAAACTTTCTTATTCAGGTCCTATAATTTAGTAAAATAAAATTCAAATTCATATAGAAGTAGATATAAATCCATGTTTTATATAAAATAGAAAACTCCTTATTTAGGTTCTATATTTTAGAAAATAAATTCCAACTTCATATGAAAGTTGAAATAAAATTCAAATTTTATATAGAAATAGAACTTTATTAAGATTCTATTGAATAATTAAAATTTATTTTAACTTATTCAAAATAGAAAATAGAAAATAAATTGCTTCTAACATATTCAAAATGGAAAAGACTTATAATAATTATAAGTCTCTCTCTCTGAACTCCGCTGACCATTTCAACTCCGCTTACATCTCTCTCAACTCAACTCATTATGCTCCGTTAAGCTTTGTAAATTGAGTTTATCTCTGTTAAGCTCTGTACTTTGATAAGTTATCTATGTACTCGAATAGAACTGGTCTTCTCTGCATGAAGGCCAGTTTTATAAATGGAGGGTTTTTAAAATCAAAACCCTAATTTTGTAAATCGGGGTTTTTTTTAATTCGAAACCCTATTTTTTTAATAATTCAATGTCTTTTGAAGTTCCTAATACTTTTTAATTTGTTGTATACATGACCTAATTTGAGAAAAAGATTTAAAGTTTTAGGTAATTTGGGTGTTTTTGTCTATACTTTTGAACTTTTGTTTGATTTTTTTATTTTTGTAAATTAGGTTTTCATTTATTTGTACTTTTGTAATTTTTGACTTATTTTTGCAGGACTATAGGGATGTTTGATTTTCCGATCATCGGTGAGTTTCCTTTTCTAACTCTGTTTAATTTATGTGTTAGTTTACATAAGTTTGTTGTAGTTTGTGATTTTAAAGTTAAGACAGAACGTGAAAAGTTACCGTACTAATCTTGTTTTTTCATGTGGATTGTTACAAATATTTCTTACTTAAATTAAGTCCTTTTGTGTTCTTGACTGATCATCTCTTCAGGTACGCTTATAATGCTCTACGAATGTGAATGAATGGGTTTTTTCTTATGCTAAATTTCAGTTCTTTACTTTAGATTTTTGCATAAAATAATAGTTTGTATGAGAATGTGAACAGTTTGATTATAATCTTTTGTGTTCGATCTAGAAAGCATTTGATTTGTTTTGATAATGTTTTGTTAGTTTTGATAATGTTTTTTTGTCTATGTGCTCTATAGTTGGTTCTTCTTACTACAGTAATTTATCGAGTTTATGTTGATCTATCGTTAGTTGTTCTTTAGTACGGTAATGTCTTTTTAGAGCACATGTGTTTTTCGTAATTTTTTTTAAATAATCAGCCTGTGTATCTGCACAATAGATGATCTTAAAAATAGAGAATTAAGCATTTTTCTAATAATATAGGAGCACATCTTTTACTTTTGAAAAAAGATTGCATAACAATAGGACATTAGTCTTCTCCGCGGTTTCCATGCAAGTTTTTGCTACTTGTAAATGTGATTATACATTTGTAAATGAAATGTATAACACGTATGTGCTTATACATTTGTAAATGTGCATCTGTAATGTGATCTGATTCTATTATACTCAGTTTGATTAAATATGATTAAATATAGTTAATTTTATATTGATTATACATTACGTATTGTATGACTAGTTAATTTTATAATACTAGTACTATAATCAAATGTATAATATGAATTATATAATGTATTACAAATTAATTTATATTATAATCAAATGTATTATATGCATTATGTATAAGATTGCATTACGTATTGAATGACTAGTTAATTTTATAGTGATTAAATATGAATTCTTAGTTTTCTTATGTCATGTATAGTATGCCCTATGTGTGGTTGTCATACTTAAAATAAAACTAGACTTATAAAATAAATATAAGCCATCATACATAAAACTTAATCACTATAATTATATTGAATTTTTTAGTGACATACCGGGTGGTTTTAAATGGATAAGTCTTGGATAACAGCCGATAGGGATTCTCTACAATATAAAATTGGTGTTGAGAACTTCTTGATATTTGCCGAGGAAAATGCTAAAAACCCCAAGAAAATTCCTTGTCCTTGTGCATATTGCGCTAACTTCAAAAAGTTTTCTGTGAATATAATCAGAGGTCATATTTATGAATCAGATTTTAGTTTAGTATATTCTGAATGTTTTTTTCATGGAAAAAAACATGTTAATAGTACTAGATCATCTGTTGGTGGTACTTGTCCTCCCTCGAAGCCTATACCAATTTCAGAAATATTTAACATGTGTGAAGCAGCCTATAATAGAAAATATTGCGATAAAGAATCAGATAACTTTAAGAGGTTTGTTGCTGATGTGGAACAACCTTTATTTAAGGGAAATAAGTGTACTAAACTAGAGTCAGTCTTAATATTACATAATTGGAAGGCTAGGTTTAGAGTAAGCGATAAAGCTTTTACTGATTTTCTTCAATCAATTGGATCAATTCTTTCTAATGATAATCTGCTTCCGTCTAATATGTATATAGCCAAGAAAATCTTGACTGATTTAGGACTTGAGTATATTAAATTCCACGATTTCCCAAATGACTGCGTATTATACAGGGGTCCATGTTGCCCTGTAAAGTAATTGTTTAAGGAGGTTGGATACGATTACTAAACAAATCGATATATTATGAAAGTAAAGTAAGAACAGAAGAATCATGTAATAACCCCAAATTTTGGAAATTTTTGAAACCCTGATGAATGGTAACTTTTGCTGATTTTGCTGATTGAATAAAATTATCAGACCACACTATATAGGAGCACTGTTATGGAAATTTTGAGATCATATTAGTATTCCATAAAGTATATAAGTGTATGTAAAGGTCATCAGAATTCGCATTCGGACACTTTGATTTTTCCCGAAAAAATTCACCAGATACCGAAGGGATTAAGTACAAGGTAACATGATTAAAAAGATTTACATTCAAGGATTATAATAGAGGATCATTAAAGGAATATAAGATATTAAGAGAGGTTCAAGGAAGCCCAAGTAATAAGGTCCCAGATATAATCCCTCAAACGATCAACGAGAACAAGGGTTAAGCGAACCGAAAAATAAATAAGCGGCCAAGGGACAAGCACATGCAAGTAGCATGCGAAGGAAGTTTCCAAGAGAAGCTAAAACATGTGGTTAAAAGACAAGGTGACATCATCACACCATGAGGATTGGACAAGTGGCAAGATGATGCAAGCAATTTGCAAGATATTTAGCCAACGATTGATATCAACCAAGCATTTTTATGCACAAAGATCAATAAAACAAAGCAAGCTTCTCCCCCTCCCATTTTCTCTTCTTCACTTTGAGTTTTTCATAAAAATGGTGAATTAAAAATTAAAAACACAAGCTATACTCCATGGAAAATTACAAGGTTTGTTTCTTTAGATCCTATATTTCATAACTAAGAAGAGCAAGTAGTTTGAGTGCTTGAATCCAAGCTTTGCTAGCTCAAACAATTATTTTAGTGGAGGGTGAATAGTAACCAAGTTAGTTGTGTTTTGGTTTTCTTAGGTTCCATTGAAGATCCAAGCTTCCTAAGGCCATATAAGCACTCCCTGAAGTTTCCAAGTGAATCCCCACTGTCCAAGAAAGGTATAAAGCTCTTGAACCCTTAGAAATCAGTAGGTTTAATAAGGTTTTAAGCTTGTATGGTTTTGATTGTTAATAATGTGTTGATGATTTAAACCTTGATTGATTAAATAGTTTAGTTAATTTTGAAGATATTATGATATTAAATTGGATTGAGATTCTTGGGCTTATTATGACTGAAATAAGTAGCATAGATGTGTATCTTGAGTTGTTGTTGATTGGTAATTGGATTAGTACGATTTGGAATGATAATATTTGGGAATCATGTAAACATAGTCGTCGTAATGCCCGTTTACACATAGACTGTTTGTGCTTAGCATTCGGATCAGAAACCTCACTTACCATGTTAGGTCACACAACACTATAGAAGGGGGTTGAATATAGTGTTTATACAATCAAATCAATTTAGAACACAAGTATGTAACATTAATCAAGTATATTCAATATAATAAACTCTGTTACAATAGAATAATTGTTCTCTCTCAGTGATACCAATATCACTAAGAGCTGCTAGGTTACAATGAATAATGTTCTCGTGAATGATAACACATATAGTGTAAACCCTAAGCTGTGTTTATATAGTACACAATTACAATATATCTTCTAATTGATATGGAATATAATTATGTCTCCTAAAATATATCAATCAGATATTATCTTCTACAACTCTTCTAGCTTTCCAACTCTCCATGCATATCTTCTATTGTTTTAGTCCAGATCCTCTCCTATAAATCAGCTGCATTCCTAATCTGAAGTACCCACACTTAAGTCCTGATATAAATCCTGATGGCCTTAAGTTCTGATATAAGTTCTGACTTCAGTAAGTTCTGATTTCCAGTAAGTCCTGATATTAAGTTCCGAAACTAAACACAACAGATTAGACATGACATCACAAATATATCTAACAATCTCCCCCAACTTATAAATTATGAAAAATATACAAGTTAATAGATTTGATGATGTCAAAAAAATTTAAGTACAAATGCAATGAGGGTTTATTTAGACAACTAACTATAACTTACAGTCCTTACAGCTTTTACCAATCTTACTGAATCAATCGAATCCAAAGTGATTCTTAACAAAGTTTGATATCAGCTTCTCTTCTGCATTTCTCAGGACTTGAGCTAATGTAGCCTTGACTTGCTTCATTACTTCATTTTGACTTCCAATCTGGTAGATTGTAGTCCTAAGTGCTGAGATGTGATTTCTACTAATCCATCACCAAGTCTAATTACTCTTGGATGAGATGAGTCTTCATTATAGCACATACATTTCTCTTTCAGAATAACCTCAAGTTTAGCAGAGTCCTTCTTCATGGGAATTTCACTTTCATCATATTCAACTATATTTGGAATAAATTCTGCAACCCTTGATCCAGAGATTCTGGCTTTATCCCTTATGGTCTTCATTATGAAATTTGACCATCTTTTGGTAATCTCAGACTTTATCTCCAAAAGATAATGAAAGAATTGAAGTTCTTTCAGAGATTTGTTCAGCATATCTGATTCTGACATTCTGTATGTTCTTCCATCTTCAAGAAACAGAATCAGCTTTTCCTTGACATTACTCTTATCATGAGCATCCAGTACCACTTGAACAGATAAAACCTTGTCAAGGTGTTTCTGTGTAACTTCCTCAACTGGTTTGTCAGTTAATAAAAATGGATCTCTGGTAATTACCTCAACTCCTCTTTTGATCTTGGCTTCTTTAGAACCTAATCCAACTTTGTCTCTTGCTTCTCTGGCTTTCAATCCAACAGTCATGAAATCAGATAGCAGTTGACTTTTCTTAGGATCTGATGGTTTAACATTTTTCCATAGGAGTTTCCTCTTATCAGCAATTTCTATCTTGTTCAAATCAACTTGAGCTCTGTCAGAGGTTGATCTCTTGATGACTTGATCAGGATTTGCTGTTTCATTTATACCTTGCTATTCTGAAATATCTTCACTCTGAGCAACTTGAGCTATGCGAGAGGTTGTCTTAGATTCTTCTGTTATCTTTCTTCTTTTCAGAGTTTCAACAGTTTCATCTTCAACAGCAGCATCATCAAAGACTTGAACCAACTTGCATACAGGTTTCATCAGGATTTGAGTAATCTTCATCTCATGTTTCTTTGTTGGTTCATCAATCTTTCCTTTCCCTTTTGCTTTGGGATCAATCTCAACTTGTGATCTTTTCTTGGGCTTTGAAGTCTCAGAAGTTGACATTTCCTTGATCACAATGCCTTTTACCTTAGGCCTTGGAGGTTTCTTTGGATTAGAAGCTTTAGATTTAAGATTTGTCTTCTCAGCTGTAAATCTAGCTTCTTCCTCCTTTAGAGCCTCTAAATCCATTCCAGGATTATCCTTGGGAAACAACCTTCTAGCAATCTCTTCATCAGGTGTCTGAATCTTGGGATCTTTATAGTAGACAGTAGTCTCCCTTCCCTTAAGCTTCAGAGTTTGTAAAAACTTCTGAGAGTCTTGACTTCCTCCTTGAATGAGAATATCAGAACTTGATATTAGACTTTGATCATCAGAACTTGCTTTCAGAACTTGAGCATTCACAGCTTTCAGAACTTGTATTCTTCTGTGCAGAAGATTTGCTAGAATTAGAAATTAGTTTCTTTGAAGAAACTTTGCTGTTTTGCTTTCCTTGACCTTGACCCTTGCTAGGGTTTCCCTGGTCATCTTCTTTATCATCCTTCTTCTTCAGTGTTTGAATAGTAGAAAATTTGGACTTAACTACCTTCTCCCCCTTTTTGGCATTATCTGGTAGGAGTAGAGAGAGAAGAAGTTCCACTGAAGATTGGATTTCATTCAGTTGAGTCTGTTGAGAGGCTTGATTCTGCAGGACCTCATTTAGTTGGGCATGTTTCTTTTCTTGAACTTTCTCAATAGCCTCTACTTTTTCATGAATAGGTCTGATAAACCTGTTCTTGTCTAGCTTGAGCATCAGGTCCAGCTTATGAGCATTCTCCTGTAGTTTATCAACCTTTGCATGAGTAATGGAGTGTTGACCTTGAAGACTTTTAGTACTGAGAGCTGTGACTTTAAGTTGAGCTTTAAAATCAGAATTTGTCAACAACTCATCAGCTTTTGCAATATGATCTGACATAACTTTTGAGCTAGGAATGAAGTTAGATTCATTCCACTTTTTGGTCCACTCAACCCCTCCGTGAGTTGCTTTCCATGGAACAGGAGCATCTTCTTCAACAAACTTTTTAAGCAGTGCCTTCTTTCCAAGAATTTGAGCTGGAGTGTTTACTGGAGCACTGTCTCCAGAACTTGAGTGAATCTCATCATCTTCTGACAACACTAAAGTGTGCGTCGCTGAAGGTGATTCTGGTACAACTTCATCTGTGTCCACATCCAGAATTGGAGTAGTTGGTATTTCAACATTTAATGGAGAAACATGTGGAGTTGTCACTTGTCCTTGTGGTGCTTTCAGAAACAAGACATGTGGAATGTTCAGCCTATGAATGTCAATTTCAGGACTTAATCTTGAATCTTCAACCGTAACTGTGTGTCTCTGAGTGGAGAGATAGGAGGTGTGATCACTGTATCTTGAACAGTGTCATCATCTTGAGGTGGAGGTGGCAAAGCTTCATTCACTATTGGTTCTGATGAGATCATAGATTCCTGATCCCCTTCCTCAGCTTCTTTAGCATCCTCAAATTGAGGTTGTGCCATATGCCTTCCTGCTCTCATCTTCTTTGATCTGGACTTTGGTTGTATCAACGGTTGTCAAGAAAGGGCTATATCGGTCTAAAAGAAGACGAGGTAAGAAAAGTTTGATTACATGGTAAAAAAATCATTGTTGTAATATATACTTTTGTTTATGTAGCATTGCTTTTACATAAATCTTCACTGGACACCCTTCACGTTTACATACTTTTGTTTACATAAAGAGTTGCATTATTTTTTATATATTGCTTTATTTTTAACAGATCAAAAAAGGAAGGTTGAATCCGGGAGACCCAGATAGAGCAATTTTTTGGCAAAAGGCTCGTAAGCGGAAAAATGGTCAAGAGGTCGATAAAGAATTGACTGTTGTATGCGATAAAATTATAAGTTTCAACTCCAATGAAAAATTATAATTTGTGAAAATTTTTATGAAAACTAGTTAACTACATCTTGGTTAAATTATTTTCTTGTTAACCGAACACATTGTTGGAAAAAAAGAGAAGGGTGAAATACTATTTTCTGGTGGTGAAGATGTTCTGACTACGGCTTTGGAGAGTCGTGAGCATTCTAGCAGGGTTCGGGCTGTTGGAGGGTACATCACTCCAAAACAATACTTTAAATTGCTGAGAGAGCAAAAAATTTGAATCACAAGGGCATAGTTGATGGCCCGTGATCAACAAAGGGATAAACTGGTTGATAAAAAGACGCAAGCTCTCGAGGCAGAGATTGCTCACTTAAAGTAATTGATGGAAAATTGAGGTACTTTTTACTCTCCAATGCGGTTTAAAAAGGCAGGTTATGATCCGGAAAATGATAAAGAAATGAAGTCAAAGCCACCATCTGTAAGAGGAGTTATGTGGGTATATGAAGATGATGAATGTGTTCTTACAAATGCCCCAGCTAGTGTTGGATTTTAATCGCAACGGAGGCATGGTAAAACACTTTTACACATATAAAATCCAAATAAAAGCATATAAATCATGGTAAAAACATAGGGATCGATTACTAACCTTTAATATGCGATCCAAGAGCAACGATCGGAGATCCTTAGCAGCTGCTCCTCAAACGTGAAGCACTCCACCGGTATCCACCAAGAAAACGACGATAAGGAGGAGGAGGAGGTGGAGAGAATTTGGTTTTCTAAAACTTTTGGGTTTTTGGGTTCGAATAAAAATAGGGTCTATAATAGTATATTTATAGGAAAAATTTTTAGCTGAAATTTTCCCATAAATATTATTATTATTATCCCATTTATTATTCTCGTTAATAATTAAAACACCTTTTAATTATTAATCCTTTTTCTAAACACTTTAGAAATAATTCTCTCTCTTGATTTGATTTCCAAAAATTAAATCCTTTAATTAATAATATTAAGAACTTTTCTTAATTAATTTATAATCAATTAAATCTCATTTAATCAATTATTAAATTTGTCAATTAATTATTTATTTCATAAATAAATAATTATTAGCCATTATTAATTAATTCCTTCACCATAAAATCATTCTCTTTTTATGGTGTGACCCTGTAGGTTCAATATTAAGCCGGTAGTAGAAATAAATAATAATAAAACTATTTTATCATTATTTATATAAATTCTCTAATTTATTAAATATGATTAATTAATTAATCACATTTATTCTATATCGTGAGGGATACTTCTCAGCATATCGCGACTATCCGGATAATATGAATTCACTGCTTAGAATACCAAGAACCTATTCAGTGAATAGTTACCGTACAATAAACTCCTTCTACCCTAAAATGTCCCGATTAAATACAAGGCATGGATCTCGTGTCAAGCCTATCTAATTCAATCACTTGCTTACCATTTACTATGCTTAGTTCTATGCATATTATAAACTCCTTTCTAATTTCATTTACTCTGGCCAGAGATTCCTGAACTAGCATAAGTGGATCAGCCTTGAACATTCGCTTCCTTCACTGGAAGGGGTAGATCCTTTATTGATCATACACTATTTTCGTGTACAAATTCCTATACCTAGTAGAGCCCTAATAATTGTCCCTGGAGACTAAGAACTAAACCAAAGCATAATTCAGTGTACACAAGATGACTATGATGACCTCAAGTCTAAGGATACTTGTACAACTATCACTATGTGAATAACTGCTGACACGTGAGTGAACTCCATCAGTTGTTCAGCTGTGCGAGTCATGTTCAGTGAACTTATTCTATAATAAGCACCTACACACTTGCTATAGTGTTACCACACAAATATCTATGAGAACAGACATCCTTCATAATGAAACAAGCATCGTATGTACCGATCTCTGCGGATTATTAATTACCAGTTAGTAATCCTACGACCAGGAACTATTTAAGTTTAGAGTTATCATCTTTTAGGTCTCACTATTATGATCCCATCACAATCCATAAAAAGCTTTACTCTAAACTATGGTATATCTTATTTAAATACTTAAATAGATAGAGCCCGTAATAAAAACAAAACAAGTCTTTTATTAATATCAATGAAATCAAAACAGATTACATAAAAAGTTATTCCTAAATCCTAATACATGATTGGAATTAGGACATATTCCTTTCAATCTCCCACCTGTACTAAAGCCAATCACTCTGGTATCTAATACCCATCTTGTCTTTATGACGATCAAAGTGACTTTCATAAAGTAGCTTTGTGAGTGGGTCTGCTATGTTGTTATGTGTGTCAACTCTAATTCAATATAATAGAAGAAATGTTACCGTGCTCCCACTAACCCTTTTGTAGACGCATGGTTCATCTACATTTTTGATAAAATCAAACTCTTTGATTGTCTCATCAAAACGAATGTTCCATCTTTCGAGAAGCTTGCTTTAAACCACATATGGTTCGCAGCAGCTTACACACTAGGTTTTCATTTCCCTTGGAAAGAAAATCATCTGGCCATTTTCCAGATTTCATAGTCGTAGTAAGCAGCAATCGCAAGTAAAATCCGAACTGATTTTAACAGGGCTACAGGTAAAAGGTTTCATCAAAGTCAATCCATTGCCTTTGTTTGAATCCTTTTGCCACAAGCCTGGCCTTATAGGTCTCCACCTGGCCATCTGCTATAATATATCTTTTGTATACCGTATACATAGATTCCATTCTGGATTTTATGGCACTATGCCATTTCTCTGAGTCAATACTACTCATAGCCTCATTATAGGTTACAGGGTCGTCATCATCAATGATCGACAACTCATTGTCATTCTTAATGACAAGGCCATATTACCTCTCAGGTTGGCGAGACACTCTCCCTGTTCTATGAATGGGCTGTTCCACAAAAGGTTGTTCAGTCAGAACAAGTGTTTCCACTTGATCCGTAGTAGTTTGTGCTTCTTGAACTTCATCAAGTTCAATTTTGCTCCCACTGTTTCCTTCAAGGATAAACTCCTTTTCCAAGAAGGTAGCATGTCTGGAGACAAACACCCGATGATCGGTGTAAAAGTAATACCCTAAAGTCTCTTTAGGATATCCCACAAAACTACATTTTATGGATCGATATTCCAGCTTATCTGGGTCAACTTACTTGACATAAGCTGGACATCCCCAAATCTTAACGTGTTTAAGACTCGGTTTCCTTTCTTTCCATATCTCATACGGAGTTTGAGGAACAGATTTGGAAGGCACCTTATTCAGTAAATATGCTGAGGTTTCCAATGCATAACCCCACAGGAATACTGGAAGATTTGCATAGCTCATCATGGACCGAACTATGTCTAACAAAGTTCGATTTCTCCTTTCAGATACCAATCTGGAGGCATCCACTGGGAGACTATACCATTTACTTTGAGATAATCCAGAAACTCTCCATTCAAGTATTCACCACCTCGATCTAATCGAAGAATTATAATACTATGTTTGGTTTGTTTCTCCACTTCATACTTATAATCTTTGAACTTTTCAAAGGCTTCAGACTTGTGTTTCATCAAACACATATCCGAATCTAGATCTATCATCTATGAAAGTAATGAAGTATGTAAATCCACCCATGGCTTGCGTAGACATTGGTCCACATACATCTGCTGTACTATTCCTAGCAAATTTGCAGTCCTTTTTCCATGTCTACTAAATGGAGACTGCAGTGCCACAATAAAGTGAGATTTTCATCATCCCTTTTCTTTTATTAGTTTGTTCAATCTGAAGTAAATTATGTCACATTTATACAGACCATTATTTAAAGTACCACGTCCATAAAGAATATTATTTCTAAGAATAGAACATTCATTATTCTCAATAATAAATGAAAATCCAGCCAAGTCTAACATGGGAATAATATTCCTCACAATCGAGGGAACAAAATAACAATTATTTAAAACAATAGTCTTGCCCGTAGGCATATGTAAATGAAATGATTCTACATCATCAGCAGCAACTCTTGCTCCATTTCCCATCAGTAGAATCACCTCCTCTTCCTCAAGAGTCCTAGTTCTCCTTGGTCCCTGCAACAAATTGCAGATTTGAGAACCACAGGCGGTATCTAATACCCAAGTAGAAATTTGATTTAATGACATATTCACTTCTATCATGAACATACCTGAATCAGAAGCGGTAGTCTCACTACCCTTCTTCTTCTTCTTCAATTCTGCAAGGTAAACCTTGCAGTTCCTCTTCCAGTGCCCCACCTTGTTACAGTTAAAGAAAACAACTTTGCTCTTGGGGTCTTCAGCTTTTGGTGGAACCGGCGTTTTCTAACCTACTTTCTTCTTCTTTGAAGGGTTCCTCTTCCTTTTCTTAGGATTGGAACCTTCACCAATTAGAAGAACATAACTCTTCTTAGGGGGAAAATTCGATTCCGCAGTCTTCAACATGTTGTGGAGTTCAGGCAGGCTGACATCCAACTTATTCATGTGAAAGTTCATAACAAACTGCGAGAACGAACTCGGAAGCGATTGCAAGACCAAGTCTTGGCTCAGCTCCCCATCCATGGCAAAACCAAGTTGTCCAAGACGTTCAATCAAATTGATCATCTTAAGTACATGGTCATTCACAGATGATCCATCCTACAACCGAACAACTCCTTCGATATCTCATATCGAGCTGTCCTCCCCGCCACATCATACAACTCTTGTAGATGCATGAGGATAGTGTGAGCATCCATATGCTCATATTACTTCTGTAGCTCAATGTTCATGGAAGCTAGCATGATGCATTGAGCAACATTTGCATCATCTATCCACTTACGATACACAACATGTTCATCATTATGTGTATCACTAGCAGGTTCAGTAGGCTTAGGTGAGTCAATCACGTATTCCAGCTTCTCAATCCTGAGAACAATTCTCAAGTTTCGAAGCCAGTCAGCATAATTAGGACCAGTCAATTTGTGAGCATCTAGTATGCTCATGAGTGATAGTGCAGAAGACATAACATACAAAGTAAATCTGTAAATGATAAACACATAACAACACTTAGCAAATATTCAATTTCATTTCAAAACAATATATTAATCGGGTCTTTATTCATAAGTGGCTCCCACTAGTTTATCTAATTTATTCAACCCCCTACGTGAAAAATTAAGCATTCATAATGCTAGTGGGAATAGGGATCCTACATTCCATTACACAACCCCGGCTGTGGCACGAAATGCCATGTAATGTTCAATAGGCAGACAACTCTTGTCAATTACATTTAATGTTATTCCCTAATCAAACTTTAGCCTCTTGAATAATTGAGTCACGGCTGTGGCACGACAAACTCAATATTCTAAGTCAAGTCTAACCCAACATTCCGTATAATTGAATCAGTCCCCAAAGGCCCACGGCTGTGGCATGTAACGACCTTTAGATTCTTATTCAATGTACACATCTCTATGTAATAGACAAGTATTTCTTATTTCGAAATCAAAGCCCTCGGCTGTGGCACGAAACGACAATGATTCAAAAATAAGAACTACTTTTCTATCATATTGGAAGGCTATGACCGACACAAGCCCGTTGTGTCATTGGCCAATTACTACTTGATATTATTTAATTTTAGAGGGATTATATTATGTTACAATCATAATCATATTATAAAGAGATTCTTCCTTTTAAATTAAATATTTCAAATCAATAATCAATAATCAGATGATTCCCAGATCGGGTGGAGCATTGTCAAGAGGCGTCACTTAATAACCCTTTCTTACAGATAGAAATTTGTTGTTGACAGAATCATCCTTTCTCTCATATCGAAAATTCATATTCAATTACGTGTTTCATAAACACAAGAATCTCATGATTGTATTCATAATATTATTATTAAGGTTATGAAACAATTTCACTATACTAGGTTGTCTAACAAACGCCTTATGTTCATTTAAGTTCACCTAAATCTATCATCGCATGATAAACTAAGCATATATCACATATATAAACATGAATAAACATCAAGGTAGACATTCTATATCATCTAGCACATTAGTCTAAGCATTATACATCTCTATGTATCACATGAAACATTTAAAAGCAGTTAAAACAGTTAAAAACAACTTTAAAACACTTCCGGAAATATAAACAGTTCAAAACTTTTATATAAACTAAAATTGATCACTCCATTAGATCCGTCTCGGAAAAACGAATCCAACGGTATATTGCACACCCAAAACGGAGTTACGAAACTCCCAGAAAATCAAATTTAATGTGGACAGTCGGGCTGTAACGCATTACAGGAACGCGTTACAAGCCCTGTAACGCATTCCGTTGATGCGTTACAACCCTTTTAAGCCATTAAAAGGTGTAACGCATTCCGTGAATGCGCCACATGGTGTAACGCATTCCCGGAATGCGCGACACCCCTTTTTTTTTCTTTTTTCTTTCTTTGCTTTTCTCTGTCTGTGCTTCCGTGCAGCAGTAACAGTAGACAAACAGATACAGATATACAAATATATATACATATTTACAATATCATATATATATATATATATATATCTTTATTTAATTACGAATTTTAATTGCAACAACTTCAAAAATTCATAATAAAAAATCTATAGATCATAAAATTATGAAAAAAATACCCAGACGATCTACAACACTTGTAGAACCCAGATCAACATTCAAAATTATTCTGAAAAACGATTTCTCATCAGACAAAATTAATCCATGATATAACTTGTAAAAATCATAATTAATTCATACAAGCACATAAAATTCTGAAATTTTTACCACAGATCTATATGCATACAACCTATGCTCTAATACCAATGTTGGATTTTAATCGCAACGGAGGCATGGTAAAACACTTTTACACATATAAAATCCAAATAAAAGCATATAAATCGTGGTAAAAACATAGGGATCGATTACTAACCTTTAATATGCGATCCAAGAGCAACGATCGGAGATCCTTAGCAGCTGCTCCTCAAACGTGAAGCACTCCACCGGTATCCACCAAGAAAACGACAATAAGGAGGAGAAGGAGGTGTAGAGAATTTGGTTTTCTAAAACTTTTGGGTTTTTGGGTTCGAATAAAAATAGGGTCTATAATAGTATATTTATAGGCAAAATTTTCAGCTGAAATTTTCCCATAAATATTATTATTATTATCCCATTTATTATTCTCATTAATAATTAAAACACCTTTTAATTATTAATCCTTTTCTAAACACTTTAGAAATAATTCTCTCTCTTGATTAAATTTCCAAAAATTAAATCCTTTAATTAATAATATTAAAAACTTTTCTTAATTAATTTATAATCAATTAAATCTCATTTAATCAATTATTAAATTTGCCAATTAATTATTTATTTCATAAATAAATAATTATTAGCCATTATTAATTAATTCCTCCACCATAAAATCATTCTCTTTTTATGGTGTGACCCTGTAGGTTCAATATTAAGCCGGTAGTAGAAATAAATAATAATAAAACTATTTTATCATTATTTATATAAATTCTCTAATTTATTAAATATGATTAATTAATTAATCACATTTATTCTACATCGTGAGGGATACTTCTCAGCATATCGCGACTATCCGGATAATATGAATTCACTACTTAGAATACCAAGAACATATTCAGTGAATAGTTACCGTACAATAAACTCCTTCTACCCTACAATGTCCCGATTAAATACAAGGCATGGATCTCGTGTCAAGCCTATCTAATTCAATCACTTGCTTACCATTTACTATGCTTAGTTCTATGCAAATTAGAAACTCCTTTCTAATTTCATTTACTCTGGCCAGAGATTCCTGAACTAGCATAAGTGGATCAGCCTTGAACATTCGCTTCCTTCACTGGAAGGGGTAGATCCTTTATTGATCATACACTATCTTCGTGTACAAATTCCTATACCCAGTAGAGCCCTAATAATTATCCCTGGAGACTAAGAACTAAACCAAAGCATAGTCCAGTGTACACAAGATGACTATGATGACCTCAAGTCTAAGGATACTTGTACAACTATCACTATGTGAACAACTGCTGACATGTGAGTGAACTCCATCAGTTGTTCAGCTGTGCGAGTCATGTTCATTGAACTTATTCTATAATAAGCACCTACATACTAGCTATAGTGTCACCACACAAATGTCTATGAGAACAGACATCCTTCATAATGAAGCAAGCATAGTATGTACCGATCTCTGCGGATTATTAATTACCAGTTAGTAATCCTACGACCAGGAACTATTTAAGTTTAGAGTTATCATCTTTTAGGTCTCACTATTATGATCTCATCATAATCCATAAAAAGCTTTACTCTAAACTATGGTATATCTTATTTAAACACTTAAATAGATAGAGCTCGTAATAAAAATAAAACAAGTCTTTTATTAATATCAATGAAATCAAAACAGATTACATAAAAAGTTATTCCTAAATCCTAATACATGATTGGACTTAGGACATATTCCTTTCAGCTCGGCCTTCACCTCCTGGAAGTTTGGTAAATTATTTTAATTTTATGAGAAACCTTATGATTTATCTTAACTTTTTAATTTTGTTATTTACATATTATAGGCCCAACGATCTTGTGAGCTATCTGTCGAAAGAATAGAGAATAAGGTTGCATTTGGTATGGTATATCCTCGCGAGGATAATTTAACTAATTCAGTACATGGACTTGATATGCCAATTTGACATCAATGTGTCTCCATTGATGGCCTCATCAAACTAGATGCCTTGCTTCCAGCTGAGACGCATGGTGATATGATGACTGTCCGCTATGCTCTAGGTTCTTTTTTGGCGTGCATTGAGGAATTAATTAGCTATAAAAATATTGCGGTATGATGAATAATATATATGTATAATATTGTCTGAATTTTGAAATTAAATTTGTTAGGTCCCAAATTATCGTAGAAGGGGGTTGAATATGATAATCACTAAATTAAAAATTCTTTCGAATCTTTAGCGGACATAGATTTAGTGCTCGTTTAGTGGTTTCGTGTTCTTGAGGTAAATAGTGTTTGGAGTAATAAAACGAGGAACACAAGATATTCGGGGATGTATATATTCAAATATAAATCCTCGAGGGGTGTTGCTACACTCCGGTAAATATATTAACCGGCTACAATCTTAAGAACAAAAAAGTTCCTAGCTTCTAAAAAGATTTACAAATCAAATTATATACAATCATCTAACTTTTGTTTGTCTAAGGAATTAATTAGCTATAAAAATGTTGCGGTATGATGAATAATATATATGTATAATATTGTCTTAATTTTGAAATTAAATTGTTGTTAGGTCCCGAATTATCGTAGAAGGGAGGGGGTTGAATACGATAATCACTAAATTAACAATTCTTTCGAATCTTTAGCGGATATAGATTTAGTGCTCGGTTACTGGTTTCGTGTTCTTGAGGTGAATAATGTTTGGAGTAATAAAACGAGGAATACAAGATATTCGGGGAAGTATATATTCATATATAAATCCTCGAGGGGTGTTGCTACACTCCGGTAAATAAATTAAACAACTACAATCTTAAGAACAATAAAGTTCCTAGCTTCTATAAAGATTTACAAATCAAATCCTATACAATCATGTAGCTTTATTTGTCTAAGGATTTAATTACCGAATAATGATTATAATGCCCCTATGAATATACGAGAATTAAATCGGGCATTATAACGTTACGCCGGTGAGAAGTTAAACGGATGTAGAAAAAGCTTGAGCTTCTCTGAAAATCTTTGCTGCTAAAATTATCTCCTCTTGTCGGAGAAGAAGAAAAAACTAAGAACAATACAACCGATTCATTATGCTTCAAAGTGTAGACTTTCAATTCATTTGGACATGTGGCAGCTTTGTGTCCACATACATCCTTAAATTATTGCATTCTGATTCACTGGAAAATCAACCAAATGTTCTATGGCGACTGGAGAGCATTTCCTTGACTTCTTCTCCATGGCGACCAGGGTATTCCCCTTGTACCGGCTCTATGGCGACTAGAGTTCCCTGTACAAGGGCTCTATGGAGACTAGAGTTCCTTAATGGGAAACTCTATGGCGACCATAGAGTTCCTTAGAGGGAAGCTCTATGGCGACCATGGAGTTCCTTAGAGGGAAGCTCTATGGCGACCATGGAGTTCCTTAGAGGGAACCTCTATGGCGACCATGGAGTTCCTCTATGGCGATAATGGATGTTGTTACTTCCAATTCTCCTGTGGCAACCATAGGAGCTTCCTTGTAGCCTTGGCTACTTCTATGGCGACTAGGGAAGAGTTTTCTTCCTTAGAATATTTTGCTTCTGTTTTTCCATTCTTCACTGTATCAACACTTTCTTCTGTAATCGAATTAAAATCCCTTCTTGTATACTGATATTTGGTGCACTGGTCTGGTTCACAAACAACTAGCATTGAGAGAACCTAATTCAATTTGTCTTGTATTTCTGAGTTAATATAGATTGGTTGAATATCCATTGTTTCTAACACTGACTGTTTATAAACAAATATACTTTCACTGGAATCCTTTCTGGTACTTTAGACAACGTCTTCATAGCTACTACAATCTTGAATACTTTATTCACTATTCTTCATCGACGCTTGAACATATAAATGAACTCCTGTCAGTGAGTATAACTTCAAGACTGCAACTGTCTTCTTTAACCTCTGTTTATACCATGTCTTCAATTCTTCAGATTCCTATGCTTCATACACTGTCTATCTTCAATCAATTCCAATACACTGAAATCTTCTGGTAGCACTTATACACCGAATCTTCATCATTTCTGAAACCCTGAAAGTCTTTAACCTTTATTCTTCACTGACGCATGAACATATTAATGAACTTCTTTCAATGACCTGTAAACAGATTTCAGGCCTTCTTCTAATCTTCTGATTCTTTGTATTTGCCTTGTCTTCATTCTTCCTGATTTCTTGTGTAGTCGTAGTATTATTAACCTGTCATGTTCTAGTGTTGTTATCGTGTTGAGTTATCACGTAACTGTTCATACGGCTACACAGTCTCACCAACAATCTCCCCCTATTTGATTGTTAAACCTAACCAACAAATTAAATAGAGAGGATAACTCAACTAACAACTTGAAAAAGTAAAGTAGCAGGACTTGTAAATAATGCTACTGGTTTTCTGGATCAAATACTGCATTTTCAGATTTCTAGAGTAACTGAAATGAAAGATGCTTGTTCATTTGGCACTAAACTAATCTTCAAGTATTTTCATCTTCATTTCGTTAGTTCTTCAAATCTCTTCCAGATAACACTTCTTAGTCTTGAAGTAATCATCAGCAGCTTCTTTTGTACAACCACATTTCCTGTTGAGAAGCGCATATCTCTCTTGCTTCTCCCCCTATGAGAATCAACTGCTTAAAGGAGATCACCTTCGTCTACCACCTCTCCCGTACAATAGGATCCGCAGATGAGAACTAATGGTACTCCCCTTTTGAAAAATAGCTTCTCCTCTTATGAAGAATAGTGATGAACCAAACCACTTCTTCTGATTACTAGAAAATCACCTTGTATTTTACCACCTCTCCCATACAATAGGATCCGTAGTTATAAACAACAATGGTGTGGTGTAGTGTACATGTGCTTTACCTTTTCTTTTTGCCTGCTATTTCTACCCCTTCGTTGAGGAATCCTCCAAACTATTATATAAGCTTTTATCTCCCCCTAAGAGAAGGAATGTATGCTATTGTCTGAAGGAGTTCTCATATTTCACTTGGTTGGAAAAGAAATAACAAGTCATAGTCTGATCAACCATGTCCCTTGAAATTCTGTAAAATGGCTTCACTGTTGATCATCCTGTTAACCAATATTCCCAACTCCTTATACCTCCCAACTGTGAGATCACCAATTGTTAGCTCTCAACTTGTTAGGTCCCGAATTATTCTAATCCAATATGTAAATGTTAGGTCCATAAAAGTTAGGTTCCAATCATAAACAGATTCGAGACTCGAAGTATCAAGAACCATGTTTAGGGATAGGGAATGGGATATGGTTTTTATTTGTCTTCCTCAATGTGAGTGTGTGATTCTGTTTTGTGTACCTCACAAGCGTTTCACTCTTCTCTCCACTCATGTTTACACTCAGTCTCACAAGTGTATCACTCCTCTCATAGCTCCAAAATCCAGCTGTACCTGCAAGGAAAATCACCTTAGCCATCCTTAAGGAGGTCACAGATGGTTCAATGGGAGTTCGCAAATCCCCATCCTTGTTAGACTCATCAGATGAATCTGAGTCATAATCTACAAGTTGCTAGTTTCCCTTTTAGGGTTCCAGATTTGAACTCTGGGAACGTAAACAATGATCCAAAGAATTTAGCATAAAGATCAAAGTTTCCTTCTAATGTCTGTGAAGACATTTCCTTGTGACTCATCAGGTAATATCTGAATCATTGTCAACAAGTTGCCGATCTATACCTATATTAGATCCACTATCCGCAGATGCATCCAGGTTTATTAGTCCTGGGGAGGTAGACACTGACCACTGACATATGGCTATTGGATCAGTATCCTCTCCTAACACCTGTAAAGGTAATTGGTCCATTAAAGAACCTTGAACAATTGAATCTGACCTTAAAATGGTCAAAACTCTTGTTTCCGTCAACTCTTCCTTTGTGTGTGTAACATTTCCTTGTGCATCAAGAATTGTTTATGTTTGAGGTGGTGACACTACATCGGATACCCTGCCGACAGGCGAATTTTAATAGACGCACCCTGTTGAGAGGATGAATCTAGTAACTGTTTTTGTGCCTTTTCATCCAGTATATCTTTTTGAGAAGATGTATGGGGGCTAGCAGTTGTCTCAGTTATGATATATCTCAACTTTGTAGGAGAAAAAGTTGCTGGGTTGACTTCAGAACCTTCCTTATGTGGTGCACTAAGGCACTTTCTCCCTCACGCTCAGTCATACTTCATTTTAGTGGTAAGAGAGTGTTGGTTGATTCTGTTTCTGTGTTTGTCTTTACAGTCTGGGATAGAAGTTGTGGGTTTTCAACCTCATGACTGTCAATGAAAGAAGGCCATTGGAGGTTGAACTTGCATCACAGAGCATATGGCAATATAGAGATAAACTGCACTTAAGATCTATAATGAATGAAAATTATGTATTTAATCTTTTGAGTGAAATGATGTACAATAGTGATTTCAAAAAGATTTTAATGAAATAAGAAATCACCAATGCAGAAAGAAATTTGATTTTCTCCTAAAACTGCCTAAAAAGATAAATGATTTGATAAGATACAGACTGATGACCTAGCAGTATTAAGAAGAGAAAGAAAGATTTTGTCTTTTATTATTAATGAGTTTTTGTAAAAGCATTGATCACTTATGGTAAAGTCTAAGAAATTCTCATTCATGTTAAAAGCTCCATAATCTATCTTTATAAGATTATAATCAACAAAATTGTTTATTGATAAATAATCTTAATAATACTGACTATGCTGATAATTTCAAATTGTAGTGAATCTGTCAGATATACCAACTCATATAAATCCACTAGAACTTAAAATCTCACAATTATCTGCACCAAAATATTAACAATATATCATTGACTGATACTTGTCAAGTACTTTAGATACCAATAATTATGTTACATCCTATTTTAAATATTAAAATAAGATATCAATGAATTAAATACCAATTATCTATACAAAAGACATCAACATTCAATTTCATATATCATACAATTGTTAACTCCTAACAACTGTATTATCTCAAACAATATTGGTTCGATAAATAAGGCAACATTAACCAACATTGTCTTGTTTGCAGTCTTAGAAAAATATTCTAAGTTCCATATACTTTGATTCATTGCATCTATTATCAAAGTGTTTAGAAATTTACAAATAAGTATAAAAATTATTCTAACTGGACAACATATGGCTACTTCTAATAAAACAGTTAAACATTTTAACCATAGTTGTACTTAAGAAAAATTTCTACACTTATTATATTAGTATAAGTGACTGAAGATAAGCATTGATTACTTAGAGGAGTTCTAAGTAATGTCACAAATACTAATACTTTACAATTAGTTCATAGTTAAACTCTTAACTAAATATCATTAACTGATATAAGTCAAGAAATTACACACAACTAATCATGCTACAATCATGATTCTGATTTTAGTGAATTCTTGAGATATAAACATTGCTAAATTCACTAAAATCAAAATCTCATAATTAACTTATAACACATGAGTTACAATCAATATACTAGATATCAAATGTTTACAAATTTAGTTATAATCAGTCATGCTGCTTATTTATTTTAAGTTAGTTTGAATTATCGAGTAAATAAAATCATTGAATTGCTTCAATTTCCATAATCCAAACTACCCAAAATAAATAATAAATAAATACTAAATATCTATGAGTTAGATACTAGCACTTAAATATTTTAATAATTATCCTTGAATAATCACCAATAAAATATATGACTCATATACATGGCAATCACTCTCTGAATAATTAGTAATTTTAGAAATACTTTTTTAGCGTATAAAATATTAAAAGTTTTATACTCATGACTTAGAAAATACTTCAACTTTCAATATCAGTGATTTTAGAAATAAACATTGATTACTTAGAATAAAAAATCTAAATAATATCACTAATACTAAAAGTATCACAATTATTCGTACATGATACAAATAACTATGCTGCATATTATTTTAACATAATTTAAATTATGATACTGATATAGAATGAAATTGTCTATAGTCATAATTTTAAATCAGTTAAAATAATATTCAAACCTAATGTTGTAATACTTAACTACCACAAATGTATATGACATTATAATCATGATAATCAAGATAGTAGCACTAAGTACGAGGTACTGGATTACTGATAAATTCACAAGTCCTTTAAATATTGAAGATTTAATACTTGTGAACTTATATGAAGAATTCCTTACAGATGGGATTTCCAACTAATATGCATTGAATGATATCCCACACTTACAAACCAGTCTTGAAAGATTAATTTTAACAAGTGATTTAATAAGTGTTTCTGCAAGTGACTCTTTTACTAAAAGACATGCTCTCGAAATAAATGATACCTGGTGTGAAGGTTCCTTGTTATTGAGTGTTCACAGAGTTGTTGGATTTGAAGTTGTTTCTTATCATAACAAGAAATCAATCTTCTTCCACGAAGTTGACAGCTTCCTGAGATGCTTCTACTGTCACTCTTACAACCTGCATAATCTATATCTATATAGCCAAACATGTTAAGCACAATATCTTTAGGGTACTTTACTCCAAGAATTGTTATTCCCTTAAGATATCTAATAATCTTGTTAATAGCTATACGATTGGATTCTCTAGGATCCACTTGGAACCTTGCACTTTGGCATCTTAAGAATATTACATGTTGTCTATTAGCATTTGAGTAAAAGAGTGAGCTTGTCATACCTCTATAGCTTGTCATTATACCTGAGTTTCATTGATCAAGCTTTAGTGGTTTTTGTATTACCATCATCCTTTTGGTTTACTTGTGCTCCTATTCTTTTGGCTTGATTGAGCTCCTAAAAGAATTATTCTAATGGCTTGCTTGAAGTAATTCCAAAAAGAATTGCAACCTTTCCAACATGCTCCTCCATACCTACTCTGCAATTACTTAACAAATAATCTTGCACAAGTCTTTGTTAGTAGACCAACATATAACATTATCATTATATCACTGCACATATAAAATAATATGTTTGTGCCTAGTGATAAGAGAGTTATTAATATGACTCTACTAGTTCATTTTAGACTTGTAACTTCAGTTAGAGTGTCATACCATGTCCTTGATGATTGTTTGAGTAGTATACTAGTTCATACCAACCTGAAGTGAGCTTGTGAAGAAGAGATATACAGTGTCCAATAGATCTACAACTGTATAGTCCATGAACTGTTGTGCATTGACTACTTCCCTTGACTCACCAACCAGGAGTACACTTGTTCACACTTACCAGAGTCCAATTCCAGGTAGAATGTACAACATGTGCCAGATATGTCATAATATCCTCACGTCTCGTCACTGGTGCTTTCTGTCAGATACTGCTTCCTGATTATAGCCTAGCATCCAGTTTGGCCTTGTCCCTCATAACAATGCCATTGTCATCTAGTATTGACTTCTGGTTATCCTTGTACCAATTACAAGATTATCATTTGGTTTTGGATACCAGCTTCCCTACAATATGTTTGCTGACTGATTGAGTTCATCTTATTTTGCAATCACCCAATCAATCCGGATCTATCAGAGATTCTATAACTTTCTTAGTTTTTTCTTCAGATAGAAAACTAGATAAATAATCATTTTTAGTCAATAGCCCTGCTAATCATTACTCCACCATCCTGATCACTTAAGAACTAGACTCTGGGAATAATATTGACATCAAACCCTTTGTCTTAGCAGATATGTTCTTTAGTGTCCTCTGATTTTCAATGTGGTGTTGTGTCTAACTAGATGATCCTTCTTTTGCTCCCCCTAAGATGTTGCTGGGATTTTATGAAAATCCTTACCCTTGCTGACTGGCTTCATTGAAGTAATGAGTTGTGTTATACACTGCCATTCCATTGCTTGGATATGAATAATCAATACCATTAATTTCTCTGTAACAGTTTGGAGCATTGATTTGTTGAACTGTGCACTTAGACTTTCAATCATCTTTTGTTGATCAACCACAAACGCCCTGTAGGTTGTAGACTCCACCGAGAAGCCATGAAGAATGTCCTTATAAATCTTAGCTGCAAATGCCAAGATCTTTAAACAACTGAAAATATTTCATTGTTTGCTTCTGTAGAACATTCTCTCCATACACTTTTAGGTTATCCAGTGTTTACTTCTGTTGGCCATTAACTCATTAGTGGTCTTCATGTATACATCTTGATCAAGATTTGATCTTACTTATTGCAAACTATTTTGACTGCTCCAGCCCTTTGGTATTTAGAAAGTCTTGATTAGCTTGATATTTCCCTTGTATCTTTAATCAAGTTCTGGTTCTTCCCTTGTACCACTCCATCATGAATTGGAGCTCCTAGTGCTGAATATGTCTCAGAATGTTCTTGATGTTACAGATATTCATCAGAACAGTTTCTTGAATTTAGTTCCATTATCTGATCACAAGATCATTTCTTTTATAGTTGCTTCCAACTTGATCTTCTTATACGATCAATCACCATCTGTGATGTCTTGTCTTGAGAATGCATGAACAACAACTTTGTTTTATAAGAGTAGTCAACCACCATCACTAAGGCATATCTTTACTTTGATATGATGTTATCTTTGACTTCCTTTTTTTACATGCCTCACATTCTTCATCCCTCTGAATTTCAGATGAGACAGTTCTCTCACTAAACCCTTTTTACAAAAGAGTTACTTGTGTTAAAGTTCAAGGATGAGAGCTTCTAATGCCATAGCTAAACTTTTGTCAGATGAGGCTTTACAGTAGAAACTATTAACTTCACATTTCCTGAGATTCCAGTCTAGCCATGAGCATTTCCTTTCCTTACTCTAAGAAGAGCAAGCTTCTCAACCTTCCTACTTCACATGAAACACTAAACCTTCATTGAATTGACATTTTGTCATTTGATACAGAACTGTCTGATAAGAGGATTTGTGCCTTGATTCTCCAGCAAGAAAGTTGCTTCAACTGTTATCAGTGACACCAATGATTAGTTGTTATCAGTGATATCAATTGTTGAATCCATGATGACATCCCTTTTTCTTTATAGCTTGTCCCGTAGTAAAAAACTTTGCTGTCATCTCCAAAGATTATTGACGGAATAGCTTTTGTTAATCACATTTGATCGTGAGGCTCTTTATTTGATCATATGCCTTGAGTATGAATTACCAAGAATACATATGAATCAATTGACCTGTTATGTCCAGCACTCATAAATGGATTAACAGTTCTTGGTACCCAACTTATCAGTTTGGGTCCAGATGGATTAGAGATATTATTATAAATAGAGATAACACAGCTGCAACCTTATCATGCTAATTCTTATCTTTGACTGACCATTTTCTCCATTTTAATACCCTTGACAAATTTATCTCTAGGCTAGGGGAAAATTGGTTCCGACCTTACATAAGGAGGACTAGAATTCTTTGCTCTATTATAATCCTAAACATGCTTCTTCTATAATTAATGCAAGTACTAAGAGATGCATTCATGGCATAAAAATAAGCAAGCATTGAAATAGGAGTACATGACATTCATTCAGAAACATTACGCATAAGACTTAAGCAATACATGCATGATATGGAACAAACAGAATTAATAAATAAATCACTAATGCTATCTAGTCCAATCCTATTGATGTATCTCATCTAGCTGTCTCAATCCAAAATAAACTAATACATGTTAACAAACAATTCAGATTAAATGGATAAATCACATTATAATATTAATAGAATATAGAGAAAAAGCAAAAATAAAGGTCTGAAGTGCTGGAAAACATATATCTCACTAAAGCAATTAATCATGTTCAACAAATATTCAATCACATATTTAAGATCATCTAAAGTAACATGCACAAGTTAAACATCAATCCTAGTTACCAAAAAAATAATCTAGTGAACTAGTTTAGCATTATCTATGTGTGATGCTATCATGCTTGTGCGAGTGTTAAATATTTAAACACTATGATCTTATCATGCATTGAATATTGAGAGAAAAGTATTGCAGTGGTTCAAGAATTTGAAACCTGAGATATGTGAGTTGGACCATCTTCAGAGATTGCCATGAAAGTAAGATATTCATAATTCTCGTCATCTGATCCATCCCAACTCTTTCCCGTGCATTATAAGTTTTGACTGGCTGCTTCCCTAAGAAAACATTCCACTTTTGTCACAACTCTTCAACTGAATCCCTACTCATCCTTGTTTGTCAAGCTTCTTGTTTAGTTGTAGCAAAACCCCTGATAGTTACTTGACACATATTGCTTGTCATACCTGTAGCTATCAAATCTTGTTTATGTCCCAATCTCGGTCTTGTAATCACATTTTGAACTGAATCTGTAAAGGTTTCTGCTTCGGAATAGATAGGCTTGATCCTTGAATATAGCCTATGTACTCCTTGTGTACTCCTTGTGAATCTGATGTGACTAAACTTCCCTGACAAGTGAAACACTGCCCTGACGTCCAGTCCCTCAAGTAATTCTACCTGAGCTTCCTTTGATTCATCTATCAGTAACTCTTACATTCTGTCCCGAGGTTCCAACTTTACTACCTGTGACTGAGATGTTTATTTGTCCCCACTATTCTCTCTGACCTCCATAATTCCTGCCTATTTGATTTCATTGATTCCCCTGGAGTGAGAAAACCATTATCTTCAATTTCCGTGTTCGGGAATTTTCCGTCTGAATAGCACATGGTCTTCGTTTTCTTTAAAAGATTAAAATCCACTTTAAAAGCCCGGAGGAATCGTGAGTCTATCAATACTTTGAGTACCCTTAATTTAATATTTAAGAGAAATTTAAATTTCCAGAATTTTAATTTTCTTAAAAAATAAACTAATCAAAAATAAATAATTACGAGAAAATTAATTTTCAAGAATTTCGAATTTTCTTAAAAATTAAATCAAACGTAAATTATTATTTAAGAAAAATTTAAGTTTAAGAATTTTAAATTTTATGGAAAATTAAATAAATAAGAAATAAAAATTATGGCTAAGTCCAAATTATTTAAAATTCAAAAATCTCAGGTGTTGATAATTTTTGAAAATTAAAAAATCTGAAAATATGAGAACTTGACTGTTTGGGCTGAGACATCGGATCTGGTCTGTATATCGATCAACATGCTCTTATACCAATTGTTAGGTATAGATTTAGTGCTAGGTTAGTGGTTTCGTGTTCTTGAGGTGAATAGTGTTTGGAGTAATAAAACGAGAAACAAAAGATATTCGGGGAAGTATATATTCATATATAAATCCTCTAGGTGTGTTGCTACACTCCGGTAAATAAATTAACTGGCTACAATCTAAGAACAACAAAGTTCCTAGCTTCTACAAAGATTTACAAATCAAATCCTATACAATCATCTAGCTTTTGTTTGTCTAAGGATTTAATTACCGGGTAATGATTATATTGCCCCTATGAATATACAAGAATTAAATCGGGCATTATAACGTTACTCCGGTGAGAAGTTAACGGATATAGAAAAAGCTTGAGCTTCTCTGAAAATCTTTGCTGCTAATATTATCTCCTCTTGTCGGAGAAGAAGATAAAACTCAGAACAATACAACTGATTCATTCTGCTTCAATGTGTAGACTTTCAATTCATTTAGACATGTGGCAGCTTTGTGTCCACATACATCCTTGAATTGCTGCATTCTGATTCACTGGAAAATCAACCAAGTGTTCTATGGCGACTGGAGAGCATTTTCTTGACTTCTTCTTTATGGAGACCGGGGTATTCCCCTTGTACAAGGGATCTATGGCGACCACAGAGTTCTCCCGGTACAAGGGCTCTATGGAGACTAGAGTTCCCTGTACAAGGGCTCTATGGCGACTAGAGTTCCTTAATGGGAAACTCTATGGCGACCACAGAGTTCCTTAGAGGGAAGCTCTATGGAGACCATGGAGTTCCTTAGAGGGAAGCTCTATGGCGACCATGGAGTTCCTTAGAGGGAAGCTCTAAGGAGACCATGGAGTTCCTCTATGGCGACCATGGATGCTGTTACTTCCAACTCTCCTGTGGCGACCATAGGAGCTTCCTTGTAGCCTTGGAAGCTTTTATGGCGACTAAGGAAGAGTTTTATTCCTTAGAATATTTGCTTCTGTTTTGCCATTCTTCACTGTATCAACACTTTCTTCTGTAATTGAATTAAAATCCCTTCTTGTATACTGATGTTTGGTGCACTGGTCTGGTTCAAAAATAACTAGCATTGAGAGAACCTAATTCAATTTGTCTTGTGTTTCTAAGTTGATACAAATTGGTTGAATATCCATTGCTTCTAACACTGGTTGTCAATAAACAAATGTACTTTCACTGGAATCCTTTCTGGTACTTTAGACAACGTCTTCATAGCTACTACAATCTTGAATACTTTATTCATTGTTCTTCACTGACGCTTGAACATATAATTGAACTTCTGTCAGTGAGTATAACTTTAAGACTGCAACTGTCTTCTTTAACCTCTGTCTATACCATGTCTTGAAATCTTCAGATTCCTATGCTTCATACACTGTCTATCTTCAATCAATGCCAATACACTAAAATCTTCTGGTAGCACTTATACACCGAATCTTCATCATTTCTGAAACCCTGAAAGTCTTTAACCTTTATTCTTCACTAAGGCATGAACATATTAATGAAATTCTTTCAGTGACCTGTAAACAGACTTCAGACCTTCTTCTAATCTTCTGATTCTTTTTTTTTGCCTTGTCTTCATTCTTCCTGATTTCTTGTGTAGTTGTAGTAATATTAACCTGTCATGTTCTAGTGTTGTTATCGTGTTGAGTTATCACGTAACTGTTCATACGGCTACGCATTCTCACCAACAATTGTTCATTTCAAGATATTAGAAATTAAAATGTAGGTACATTTTATTTTGGTTTATATATTATCATCAAGTGTAGAGAAAAGAAAGGCCCTGAACAAGTGCTGAAAAAATAAAAAAGAATGACGGGTTGTAGGATTTGAAGGCACAATTCATTCAAGAAAAGCTAGGTATGAAAGTGCCAAAGGGCTTTAACCTATTGTATAAATATGTAACAACTTGGATGAAAACTATCGGGGTTAGTATCCAGGTTTGATGTGAGCCGGGTGTGTTTGGTCATGAAAAAATGATTTATTTGTTGCATGAGAATGTTGTGTCGTTATTGGAGTTCGAAATGTTGGGCCAAGCTGTAGTTGCATCTTACATGGCGTAAGTTACCTTTTTTCTTTTCCCGATAGGACATGATCAGTTCTTTTTAATATTTGTAATTTTTCAGAACTTGCATTCTAATATCTGTACTCTTTCGATAGGCACTTGCATTCAGTGAAATACCAGAACTGGAAGAGACCTTTGCTATTATTGATCCGGGATCCACATATCACGTGAATGCTGATTTTGAAACTTATATTTTAAACCGGTTGAAAGAGGTTAACCTGGATTGACTTTTCTTTTAATTTCCGCATAATCAGAAGTAAGTAATTATTATAATACTAAAAATTACATGGATAGTACAAACTTATATATGATGTTCCCAATCTGTCTTTGGTGTTTTTTGGTGACGGCATGCATTGGATTTTGGTTATTATTTGGGCAGGTGAAATATATTTTTTAAATCCACTACCTCACTCGACATTCAGAAAAGGCGTTATCAAGGTAAATTTTTATTAACATAACAGTTTGGTATAATTTCATGATTATTTGTGTACATTATATAAGATTTTATCTTTTTTATGCAGGGCTTTAAAAAGTTACAACTCTGAAACCGGTAGGGGCAACAAGATGGCCAAGACAAAGTTTCTTAGTATAAGTACAATAGATCGAGTATCTAGTTGTCGTTAATATATATGATTTATTTGACATGCCTGATTTGTCATTCAATTAATGAAATAGGGATCTCCCAAACAACCTGGTGAGGTTGAATGCGCTTATGTAATAATGCGATACATGAAAGAAATTATTGCTGATGACAAGTTGAGTTTTTCTAAAAAGGTATACTTTGACGCTTCCAGTTTTCTATATATTAAGGTATTGTTGTACACTTTTCATTTATACATAATTGTGTTTGCTTGGAATTTTAAGTGGTTGGCCAAGACTCGATCGTCTTATAGCATTGAATAGCTATATGAAGTACGCATTGAGGCCCTCCTGTTCATCCAAGAGCATATCTTACAAATTCTAGTACTCAAGGTCTTTCTTTCGTGTAGTGAACGTATATTTAGTAATTTAAATTGCAGTTCGGTGTATGGACAATTAGTCTTTCATTTTGGTTTGTAGTAATAATATAAGTGTCTGAACAAGTGGTAAAGTGATGTAGTTAGTTAGTTTGCAAATGTTGGGGTTGGTGTTGGTTGATGTAGGTATTTTGAATGGTTGCATGGTTGAATGGTCGAATGGTTGAAAGGTAGAATGGTTGGATTTGTGTGGATTGTTGTTATTCCCTAGTTTCTAGTTTTGGTTATGTAGCACAAGACATCGATTTTATTTATAACAAATGTATATTAATAACGAATACATCATTTTTTTAGAAAATAGTGATGTCAAAAATTTACACACTTGTTCTATCTTATACATAATTTTTAATGAATAAATACCAATGTCAAAAAAACAATTGTACATACACTTTTGATGAATAAATACTGATGTCAAAAAAACAATTGTACATCACTTTTAATGAATAAATATCGATGTCTCAAAAGCAATAGTACATCACTTTTAATGAATAAAAACTGATGTCAAAAAAGTTAATGTACATCACTTTTTGCCAAAAAACTTATGTCAAAGACTAACATGTTCAAGTCTAAAAGGAACATAGACATCACTTTATTTGGGATAAAACTGATGTCTAAGTGCAGATATAGACATCACCTTTTACAAAAGAAATCGATGTTTAATATCTGATTTTACATTACTTAAAAGAAAATATATGATGTCTATGTGGAAAAAACATAGCTCATTATATGTTTAATATGTTGTAATAAATGTAATTGATTTATTAAATTATTTATTTCTAACATTTTTTATACAAAAGCAATGCACGGACGTTAGTCAGTTTGCCATAATCGATGTCTTAAGCAAGTAAAAGACATCGATTTATGGCCGATGTCTAGAATAGACATCTCCGACATCAACATCGGTTGCAAAATAACATAGACATCGACCAAAAACCGATGTCTATGGAAATTTTTCTTTTAGTGAATGCTCTTTTTTATTTAATTTTGCAGGCAGTCGACTCTTAAGTGTAAAGCCCCAAATTTTAGATAAGAAAAGGCCTATAATGAATAAAAATTATTTAACTTATTCAAAATAAAAAAATGCTACCAATATATTCAAAATGGAAAACACTTATATAATTAAAACTTATTTTAACTTATTCGAAATAGAAAAGAAAAATAAGTTGCTACTAACATCATCAAAATAGAAATTAAAAATAAATTATAACAACTATATATATAAATGATGATTATTCGAAAGATATATGATATTTAAACAATTTTTTGCATGTTCACCAAGGATACCTAATTGTCATGGGAGTTAAAAAGGGTCGATAACCCTCCATGTACCCATTTTTAATATTCTTTACAGTAATTCTCTTTTTTATTTATGTAATTTTGCAGGTCGTCGGCTCTCGAGTGGTGTATATAAAGATATTCAATATAATATGCTTTATTTGTAGGGGTTTGTTTCTGTTTATTGTTTCAATATTTAAATAATTTTTGTCTAATTTATAATAAGTTTTTATTAGGATTGTATTTGACGGGAGGACAGCTCAAATTAAATTTCATCTAAATTTTAATAATTTTTTTATTAGTATTGTGTTTGATGAGAGGGCAGATCAAACTAATATTTATCTTAATTATAATAATTTTATATTAGTGTTGTCCAAACTAATTCTTATCCAAATTTTTAATAATTTTTTCATTTGTGTTATGTTTGACTGAAGAGCGACTCAAACTATTTTTTATTTAAATAAAAATAAATTTTATTAGTATTGTATTTGACTGAAGTGCGGCTCAACCTAATTTTTTATCTAATTATAACATTAGTTTATATTAAAATTTATTTAATTAGTCATTTTTTTATAACAACAGTTACCTGCCTAACAAAACATCATAATTAGTACGATTATCATCGAGACATGGTATAAATTGGTATCATTAAGAAAAATGTATGCTGTTTTGTTTTATTATATATATTATGGGTGACAATCCATGGAGGGCTCTCATAGATAGAGATCTGTAGAGAACCATTATTTAAAAAATATAAATACATAATTTATTTCATTTTTTATCATATATAGTTAAAAAATTTAATTACCAAATTAAAAACAAAGTTGCACAATTTTTTATTTAAAAAATCACTGAAATTTGATGAAATATTTTAAAGTGCTTCTATAGTAGAATCACAGTAAAATCACACTTATCCAAAATTATTCCACAGTAGAATCAAATTTAAAATCACTTTTTTTTTCAAATTGCAATTGTTAAACGTTTTATTATATTTAAATATAATTATTATTTTACATTAGCAACAAATTTGATGAAATTCTATAATAGAATCAAGGGTTCTCTACAGTTCTCTATATAAGAGTGTCCTCTCTTGAAAAAAGGCCTATATATTATAACAGGTGTCGACCCAACAAAGTATGACACAAAATGGACAATAATTATGAATAATTATGATTTTGTTATTATAGTTCTCTTTTTTCTTAAATAATCTTCATATGAAATTTTTTAAAAATATATTTTTAAGACCGCTGCGTAGCGCGGCTTTGTCGACTAGTTTTATATAAAATAGAATTTTAATAAAATTTAAATAATTGTGAATTATATAATATGATATATATATATATGTATATAGGGAGATTGTCAAATAGAAATCAACCTTATTCTAAAAACTAGAAATCAATCACAACCACTAATTTTATAGCTTGAATTGAATGTCCACCACACAAATTTTATCCAACCCCTTCTCTCTCCTCCCTCCAATTCCAACCGTAACTCCCTCTGTACATCTATACGTAAATACTTTTATATATGTTTTTAATTTAATATTTTCCATCAATCGACAAACTTTTTTTAAAATCCGTCTTCACTATATTTTTCTCCATCTCCCAACGATCAATTTGTATACCATACTTGCTATATTCCGACGATAAATTACTAATTATAGTTAACAGAATCACTAAACCAGAATTACTATAATTTCAAGTATAACTAGTGATTTATCGCCTTTCTCCTGTACCACGCCTTTCTCCTGGTATCCCATCTCTCTCCCCATCATACACCATTAATCTCCTATTATACATTTTTACCTTTTACACACAAACTACTAGTTTAGTGAATAACATGTGTAACATAGTAATTTTTTTTATCTTTTTCACTGTCCTCTTCTTCCACTTGTTCATTTTTGGTTTCTTGTTTGGTTCTTACTCTTGAAATTGATCTTGACTTTCTTGTATTTCAGTTTCTTCAAATTCCATTTTCTCTTCAACATTCTTTTGAATAATGTATTTTGTCTGTTTACAAAATTTAATAATTTAAGATCTGAAATCACTATCTAAAATTTAAATTGGAACTTAATTTAATAGTTGTTAATATTTTAGGGTTCACCAATTTCTTAAATAGGTTTTAAAAATATTTAGTTCTTCCTAATAATAAGAAATTAGTTGATAAATATTCCATCTATTTAGGGTTTAGGGTGTAGGGTCTTTAAAGGCCGTAAACCATAGAGCCTAAATCCTAACTTAGTCTAGGATTTAGGGTCCTAAACCCTGGAAACTAGACCATGTAAATAGTGATATTTATGTACAATATAGTGATTACTATGTGTAATTTAGTGATTACTATGTACAGTTTAGTGATTGTCGTCATACGATTTAGTGATTGAAGAGTATATCAGTATGAATACCATACTCACAGCAACAGTTTGTCTCCCCCTTTTTAATTTCTTTGTCTGCTCTCAGACCTGACCTTTTCCTGTGTTTTTCTTTCATTTATTTATTTGGGTTTAATAAAATCATAGCCCACATAAGTGGACAAGGCCCAACAAATTTCAATATCTCTCTCTGTTCCTTTTATATTATTAGTTAAATTAGCTAAATTTTAGTGATTCTCGTAAGTATAATTACTGATTTATCGCCGGAATATAGCACATATGGTATTTAAACTGATCGTTGAAGGATGTACAAAAATACAGTGAAGTCAAATTTTTAAAAAACTCGTTGAATGGTAAAAAAAATTAATTTAAAAATGGAGGGAATTAGGTGCGTTGTGTATAACAGGCTGCATGTAAAAGTTATGTGTGGGGTTGTGTATTTAAAATTCATGTTGGGCTGAATTTGTTTCTAGTTTTTATTTTAAGGGTGTTTCTATTTGAACAAGCTCCTATGTATATATATATATATTAACTTATAAATTATTAAAAAATTAAAAAGAATTAAAATATTACAATATATCCAATTTTTTTCCGATTAATCCAAATCTCTAATTAAACTGAAGTCGATATCTTGATCGATCTCTTCCGATTATCAATTATTATAATATATGTGTGTACCTAGTTTAAATAAATAATTATATTATAAGACTACGCAGCTACCAAATTTTTAATACTATCTTAATATTATCTTATCATGTAAGTGTTCAGGTCGATGTGGGGAATTTTAATATTTCATAATTTATGTGTTAATTCAAGGAAAAAACCTAACCCATATGTTCCCGTCTCTCTTCATATGTCATCTATTATTACTTTTAATAATAATAATAATAATAATAATAATAGTATTATTATTATTATTATTATTATTATTCCATATACATTTATGAAAAGTGTTTTTAAAAAAGTGACTTTTAGGTACTATATTATGAATTTAGTAAGGATATACAATTTTGAAAAAAAGTATTTTTTTTCCAATAAAATATTAAATCTTAAAACAATTATAAAAATATTAAAAAATTAGGGTTCCAGAAACTTAGATTGATAAAAATATAGATAATATTTAAAATAATTGGTAGGAACTTAAAGTAAATACTCTTAAAAAAACTAATTTTTTTTGAAACTTATAAGAAACATTTAAAAGGTTCCAAGTAAAAAGTGAAATACTTAGTAGAATCTTAAAATTATGCATGAGTACATGTTTAAAGAACTCTTAAATTAATAAAGCATAATATAATATAGAAACACTTGATAAGTATTTTAATAGGATAGCTAAAGTTATAAAAATAAATAATAAACTTTAATAATGATTATTTTTAGTAAAAAAATTATTATAGCAGTACAATTTTATGAATATTTCTTTCTTTCTCAATATAAAAAATCTTAAAAACAACTAATGAAAATTTTAAATTAGGATTTTGTTAGATAATCTTAATTGATAAATAATAAATAGAATGTTTAAAAACTATTATGGACCTTTAACTAAATAATCTTTTAAAAGAAAGCTAAAATTTATTAAACTTATGAGAACCATTTACGAGAATACATAAAAAAGTGAAATACTTAAAAATATATTAATCTCAGTTTCTTTCAAATTCATTGAGCTCTTCTTGCATTGTTGTAACCCAAAGACATCCATTTTGAGTGGCTTTCCTTGTCTTTACACCACTATCAGGATTTTCAATTATTATGTCAGGAATGTGTGACTTAGTCCATTTTCTTGCAGAAGAAAGTTGACTCCTTGAAATAGATCCTCCCACATTATTCATGAAGTCTCTGTTTTCATCTTGATATGTACCATCGACATATCCTGAAGTTCCCTATGAATTAGTGCTTCCAGAATTATCAGAATTTATTTATCATTATTTGAGGAATTAGAGTCTGGTGATGTTTTTTTAGTTGTATCACTTGAACTTGACTCTTGATTTTGATTATGTTACTCCCCCTCAGCATGTGCTTTATTATTTGAAGTATTACCATTAACAAATGGTTCATAAGAGTTTATTGTGATATCATAATTTGCGGTATCAGTATTTGAGAGTATATTAAGATTTAGTTGATCAACATATGGTACTTCATTCTCAAACCTCAATTATTCATGATTATTGACATCTTCTAATCCAGTTATCTTTTTTCATAAAGGATACATAAATAGGTTTCATAACCACAAAAATATTGACAGTGGGTATCCAAAAAAATGGCTTCATCAACTTTTAGATTAAATTTTATAAACTATTCCAGATGAGTTTTGAGAACAAAATATTTGCAGGAAAAAATGTGAAAGTAATTTAAGTTTGGCTTCTTTCCCTTTACCAGCCCAATTAGTGTCTTGCCATGTTTGTTTATCAAAGTTGAAAACATGCAGTTTGCACAATCTCAGCTCAAAAGTAGGTTGGTAATTTTACTTCATCAAGCATGGTCCTTGAATCTTCTATAAGAGTCTTGTTCTTCCTGTCAACAACTCCATTTTATTGTGGATTTCCAAGGACTGAAAATTCGTGTTTGATCCCCTTTTCCATAGTGTTGTTATCAAATTCAATTTTATTATCACTTCTCATGATCTTCACACTGTGTGTCGATCATTTTTCTAGTTTCCTCACATGTTCAAGAAGAATAGACGGAGTCTCATATTTTATATGCAGAAAGTATACTCATGTATACCTGGTGTACTCATCAGCAATGACAAGTGCATATCTCTTCTTGGCTATAGATATTACATTAACCAGACCAAAAAGATCAATATGTAATAAGTGAAATGGTTCAAGAATTGAGGATTCAGTTTTCCTCTTGAATGATGATTTCTTTAGCTTGGTTTTTTGGCATGAGTCACATAGGCCATCAGGAGCAAAAACTCTATTGGGAAATCCTCTTACTAGATCTTTCTTCACAAGTTCATTGATATTGTTGAAGTTTAAATGAGAAAGTCTTGTGCCAATTTCAGTTGTCTTCCACAGTTTCTCTACTTAGCAGATATATTATAGAGACATCAATATTTGTGGAAACTCTGGCTTCATATAACTTACCATGTCTGTAATCAGTCATTGCAACATTGCCACTTGAATTGTTGATTTCATAATGTTCATCATAAAAATCTACATGGTAACCTTTGTCACAGATTTGACTCACACTCATCAAATTATGCTTGAGTCCTGAAATTAGAGTTACATTTTCAATGATGACATTCCCAAGTTTGATTTTGTCATATCCCAGAATTTTTTCTATGTTGCCATCTCAATAAGAAATACTTGGGTTAGCCTTCTCCTTAAACTCTAATAGAGGGCTTTATATCTAGTCATATGTTCTGAGCATCCACCGTCCAAGACTAAAGTATTTTTACTGTTAACTGCAATCAGATAAGCCATCAGTTAGAGTTTTTAAGGACCTAGACTTGTTTGGATTATTTGGCCTTATTAAGTTTATTAACAATTGCAGCATAAGTCTTAATATCCAAGTTGATGCTAACATTCTTAATATCAAGAGATACAGATGCTGAAATAACTTTAATTTTATTAAAAGAGAGTTTCAGTTCATAATAGTCATAATACAAACTGTGGTACTCTTTACATGTGTAAATAGAATGCCAAGTACTTCCACAATGAAAAAAAGGTTGTTGTGGTCTATATCTAACTGTCCCGTTCCTAAATTCTAATTTAAAAGGAGCCATGTTTATTCCTTTATTCTTCATTCAAGCAACAACAAGTGATTAGTACTACCAAAGTTTTAACAAGCCTTTCTAGGTGCATTAGGAATAGGTTTATACCTATTTTCCTTTTTAACTCATACTTTCCCATTCCTGTTCTTCCTAGGCTATTTTTTATTATTTATTTTTTTGCTTTTGCTTAAGCTGCTTTTAAGTCATTAAACCAACATTAACTGTCTTAGCCTTAACATGTTCGCAACTATCAGTTTTTAAGTTTGGTTTAAATCCTGATGTTAAACCCTTTTTATATACTGATTTGAGTCCATCAGTATATACGCCAAACTTAACATATATTAACTTAGACATATTCCTATTAATATGTTTGTCAATGATTACTGGTTTAAGATTAGATTTAATTTCCTTTTTATTTTTAGTACTAGGTTTGTCCGAATAACCTAATCCTGATCCCCAACAACCACTTTCAATCCAACCCTGAGTTGTTTTTCCTGAATTTGTCCATAATTTCATTATTTCCCTTTTCTTAGACAATTATTTCACAGGATAAACATGATTTTATAATAATTTGTCTTTATAATAAACAACATTATCTCTTTCTTTCTGAATTTCTAACATGAAAATTAACTCAACTTCTAAATGGTCATTTTCTTAAGCCAGAATTCTCAATTCTGATCCTAGCATTTTCAAGAGTCTGATCCCTATAGTTAACATGCAAGGTTTTCATAAATAATCTTAATTCATATATATCATCAGTATCAAAAGAAAGAGTTGTTTGAGGTACCTTAGTCTTAGGAGTTTCAGTTTCACTATCAGCATTTTCCATAAAAGCATAGTTTACAACTCCATCTGATTCTGAAGTATCAGCCCAATCTTCCTTCTTTGTGATCAAGGCATGCTTTCTCTCATCTTGGGTTCCTGCAATCAGCTACATAGCACCCAACTCCATCACAGTTGTAACGCTTGATCTTGGACTTGTCAATTTTTCCGGACTTGGACTACTTCTCATCATACTTTATGTAGTTCTTCTTATCAGAGTTTGAAGAACTGGAGCCTCTCTTGGAAAATCTCTTTTCTTTCTTGAAATCCTTATAAGCCATCTTCTTGAAGCTTTTCACCATTGAGGCATCCATCTGTAAGATCTTCTCATCATCACAGTGATCTCTTTCAAAGTCTGTGGAGATAGCATTATTTGAGTCATCATCAGTGTTTGATGACTCAGTATCAGACTTTTCAACCATGGTATGGTGAGACTACGTAGTTGTATGAACATTTACATGCTAACTCAACACGAGAACAACACTAGAACATGCCATGTTAATAATACTACGAGTACACAAGAAATCAGAATAAATGAAGACAAGGCAAATACAAAGAATCAAAAGATTAGAAGAAGGCTTGAAGTCTATTTATAGGTCACTGAACGAAGTTCATTAATATGTTCAGGCCTCAGTGAAGAATAAAGGTTAAAGACTTTAAGGGTTTCAGAAATGTTAAAGATTCAGTAAACAAGTGCCACCAGAAGATTTCAGTGTATTAGCATTGATTGATGATAGAAAGTATTTGAGGCATAGGAATCTGAAGAACTAACGACATGGTATAGACATAGGTTAAAGAAGACAGCTACAGTCTTGAAGTTATACTCACTGACAGGAGTTCACTTATATGTTCAAACGTCAGTAAGAATAGTGAATGAAGTATTTAAGATTGTAGTAGCAATGAAGACGTTGTCTAAAGTACCGAAAAGAATTCTAGTGAAAGTACATTTGTTTATTGACAATGTTCGAAGCGATGAAGTTGTTGCAAGCTTAACAATGTAATCAAGGATATAATACGAAGACCTGAATTGAAGCTAGTCGTCTGTGAACCAGACCAGTTGCACTAGGCGTCATTGATTTGTGAAAGGAATCTAAGTATTATCATTAGGAAGATTGTTAAGTGAGGATTCGTATCCGGATATGGTAGATATATGGTTTATACGAAGACTTTGAGAGAAGACTTGAAGATGGGACAATTTAATGGTTAAAGTATTCTACAGAAACTAAGTCAAAGTGATCACTACCTTATAGTAGGAGTCACTGTGATCATTTATTGCTTAGCTGGAGCAAGACATTTAAGTACAGCTGATAACCTAAGTACATGAATTATTTTTGACCTAGTAGGAGCAACAGTGGAGAAATGGGAAAAAAACTAACTTAAAAATGTTTCTTCTACACTATAGTCGCAAGTCAGAGATTTTTCTAAAGCAAAATACCTTACTAGGGTGAAGAGTCGCAAGTAAAGGTCCCTAGGCTTCCTTGGTCGCAACTTGGGATTTAAACTAAGTTAAAAGTGCATACTAGTGAACCTTGGTCGCAAGTAAGAGCTATACTAGGGAAATGGGTCTCAACTTAGGATTTTTCCTAAGAAAACTACTTCCCCTAGGTGGTGTGATCGCCAGTTAGGCTTTTCTGGAATGCAACTAAGGCAAATTCTCTCCCTAAAGCATGAAGAGGTCGCAAGTAAGCCCTACAAGGGACTAGAGGTCGCAACTCATAAATTTGGCTAAGGAAAAGTTGACTCCAAGGCTCCCTGGTCCCAGGTAAGAATGCTTGGAATTAATTCTAAGTGCTAAACCTCCTTGTAGTCGCCAATAAGGAGTTCTGTTGTTAATTCAAATATTAGAATCTCTCCTTGTATGCACAAGTAAGGAAATGAAGTCCCATGAACAAGTTTTCTCAGCCACACTTTATTGATTCATTCATTTGATTTATGTGGTAAACAAATGACCACGTATTTTTATTGAATATAAAGCCTACACTACAGCAGTAGATCAAAATAACAATTAAGTTTGTAATTGTTCTTTTCATCATCTTCTCTCCACGAGAGCTGGTGAAATAAGTAACAAAGAAAATACATAAAAGCTCAGGCAAATTATATATCCATTTAACTTCTCATCGGAGAAACGTTATAATGCCCGATTTAACACTTGTATATTCATAGGGGCATTGTAATCGTTATCGAGTAAATGAATCCTTAGGCATACAAAAAGTTAGATCATTGTATAGGATTTGATTAGTAAATATTTGTAGAAGCTAGGAACTTTATTGTTCTTAGATTGTAGCTGGTAAATTTATTTATCGGAGTATAGCAACACCCTCACGGATTTATTTATGAATATATATATTTTCCCGAATATCTTGTATTCCTCGTTTTATTATTCCAAACACTATTCACCTCAAGAACACGAAAGCACTAACTGAACACTAAATTATTTATTCGCAAAAGACTAGAAAGAAATTTTTAATTGAGTGAGTATCATATTCAATCCCCCCTTCTACGATACTTCGGGACCTAACACATTTCCTCTTGAATGGTCCTTTCTCATAGATATTTCCCTTGGATTCTCTTCAGCCTTTAGTGCAACTTGTCTTGATTTTGACCCTTTTCTCAGCTTTTTTGCTTCATCTCCAGTTCATGAGTCTTGAGAATTCCATAAATCTCATCCAGAGATTTATCTTCAAGATTATAATTTGTCCCTTATATAAGTGACTTTCAAATCCCAATTTCAGGAAGTGCAAGAAGGAACTTCAAGTTTGAATCTTCTGGATCATATTCTTTATCCACCAATGACAAATCTTCCAACAGTTTTTCGAATCTATCATATATATCAGTAAATGACTCATCAGCTTTTGAGGCAATGTAGTGTTCATACTCATGTGTGAGTGTTGTCTTCCTATTCTTCTTGATAGAAGTAGTGCCTTGACACTTAACTTCCAAAGTGTCTCATATCTTTAGAAGTTTTACATCCAATAACCCTATTGGACATTACACTATCAAGGATTTTGTGCAAGATTTTTCTAATTTTGGCATCTTTCATGATTGATGCCAGATCTTCAGCAATATAGTCTATCTTTTCTTTATCAAACATCTTTTCAGCCTCACCAGCAACAGAATCAGTAAGTTTCTTAGGCTTGTATGGACCATCATAAGTCCTGTTGAGATATTTAAGATCTGTTACTTCCAGACACATAACCATCTTCATTTTCCAAATAAGATATTCATTCACCTTCATGATCGGAACACAGATGGTTTCATAACTGCTCATATTGTTGTTGATTTGGTTTGTGACTAATGGTGATTGATTTGTTTGAGTTTCTTTGTCTGTCATTATTGATTGTTTTTCTGGATCTTAAAACTGTTTGTGTATCAACAGCTTGGCCTGATACCAATTTTTAGGCCTTAAAGTATAATGTAAGGGGGTGAATATAATATTTTATAATCAAATCGATTTTAAGAACTCAAATACAAAGAACAATTTATATATTGGTAACAAAAATGTTACAAAACTCTCTCAAAGAATGAACAAATATCCTTGAGAGCTGCTAGGTTACACGAATGATATATTAATAATCGACACTTATAGTGTAAACTTTAATGTGCTTATATACTGCACAGTTACACAGTAAATCTAAGATATATTAAACATGAAAATACAAAATATATCTTACAATTTATTGCTACAAAACTAAAGTCCTGTGCCGACATATCTCTACAAATCTTATCTCTCTGTGATAGTATAATCATATTCTGATTTCCAGCTTGACAAATAATGATATGACTATATGTTGATGAAAAATCATGATCTTCAATTACCGATGACGTCATATTCTGTCAAAATCTGATAACACCGTAAACTCTGATATATTTTGATCACAGATAAATACTGATAACATATCTTGATATCATCAGTTATATCTAACATAGTCGTTGATGTTGTAGCTTTACTTAGTAGTTGATAGCTCAATTCACTTAGTCAGAATTACATGGCATCGAGTATTTATAATTAGCCACCCTATTCTAGATTATCCATTGAGTCAATATAACTTCTGAATGAATAAAAATATTAATATCTATAAAAATAATCTCACATAAAAGGTTACAAAAACCTTATCAGTTGATGAGCTACTCCTGCAAAGGCTATCCCCTAGGATGGCTAGCCATTGAAGGCTATAATTTGACTTAACATAATTATGCCATGTGATTTGCTTATCATCAAGATTCAAGTTTGATTCTTAACAATCTCCCCCAATTTATGAATGATAAAATAATAGCCATAAATTAAAGCCTTGATGATAACAAAACATATTCTGACTTTTGAACATAAAGAGTGCATTATAATATTATGTTAAACTGCTGATAAATAGAGTGTACAAGGAAATAGTTTTGAGAAAAAGATGATACTCTGAAATTAGCTCCTTTAGGCTACGCAGATGAGAGCGTAGTTTATTTCATATTTCCTTGCCTTTTGAGATTCCAATATGTCTTTTTAAAAATTACTGGAAAGATCCATTCACCCTTTACCTTAATATTCAGCTTCTTAAGAAAAATATTGAATCTTCATTGATTCTTTGAAGTACTAGGCTTTTGGCAGTGGAAGTGAAACCTCAAGATCTTTTTAAGCCCATAAATGCCTTTTTTGTCAAGAGTTTGTATCCTTCTTTTAAAAATGTGATATAGAAGTCGTATGTTGCTAATTCCCTCCTTGTGGTCAAACATTAGCTTTTCAGACAGTTTAAAGGTGGAATGCAATATTCTAACTTCACGGACCTTGTCAAGATGAAGATTGATATGTGAGTACTTATCTATGTTAGCTGGATACATGAATGAGTCATTATCTTCAACCTTTTTCACTGTTTAAAAGATTTTATCTTTGAAGACTGGTTTATTTGAAACTTTCTCATTCTTGACAACCTTCAAATCCTTTTAAAAAAGATGGTAACACAACTTTCTTAGGATTAAAAGGCTCTTCTTTGGACAAAATTGGATCCTCATTAAATCCAGTGGTTACAGTAGTTGACTAATTCAAAAATGAATAAAGTAGAAGTAACAACTGAAATTTTTTTCCTCCTTGTAGCTATTTTTGTCTTTTTTCCCTTGAACTTCTTAACTATATCTCAGCTTTCATATGTAACTCCAGCTTTGTGGCCAGCTTCATTAGAGTTGTTAGGGACAGATTCATTAACAGCTCAATATGTTTACAAGTTTTTAGCTTTAGCTAGTTCATAGTCTCCAAGTTTAGGAAAGATTTGGATCTTTTCTCCCCCTTTGTTGATGCACTTTTCCCTTCTGATGACTTTTCCCCTTTTTATCTTTTCTCCCTCTTTGTTGATGTTTTGCTCCCCCTTAGTCGGGTATAGCTGCAAACTTCTACCCCTTTTTTTTAGCATTAAGGATTTGGGGTTCATTTGAGGATCTGATAAGGTATACTTCTCAAATAGAGTCCAGGTTTCTGTAGCTGGAATATGATAGAATGTCATAGAATTAGAAATAAGGTATACTTTGCAAATAAAGAGTTTGGTCGTTGTCCTCAATAAGACGGTCACGAGCATAAAGCTTAGCGGTCGAGAGATGAAAAATGTAATGAGCACTATCAACAGGACAACTAAAGTCATGTCTGAAATACACTCCCCAGTCAGCTCCTCCCACTCTAAGACCACAAACTTTTTGTTCTATTGGTGGATTGAGTCATGAAGGGAGTGAGTATTTATTATGTGGGGAACACGAGGCCTGTGTTGAATCAGAACCCAGCCAGACCTAGAAGAAGGATAGCTCTTCAACAAAAATAAACTTCCAAATATCATGATGCTCAAAGGGATGCCGAGATCATGGTATCTCACGATAAATACAATGATGAAGGACCATCCATTGGGATAAAGCTGACAAAGGTGAATTTTCAACTTGAAAAGAAGTCTGGGAATAAAGGGGTACAAGGAAAACCTTAACCCGGCCTCCAACGCCACATTACATAAGAATAGTCTGGTACGACTCAAGTTATAAGTCCACACATTAGACTTGGCTTTGCAAACTCTGATATATTTAGGGAATAGGTAGCTCGACCTGATCTTATTGACGTCCTCTATACTAAGCATGCTCTTCTGTTAGAAGGCGTCAAGAATCACAGTGCTTGGGGTACTCATCCTCTAGTTCATCTAGCATGCTCTTCAAGCTGTTCGAACAACGGTTAAGAGAATATGGAGAAACAAAAGCTATAGCTTTCAATGACCATATCGTGGTGCGCTTGTTCATTGCTTCAAGAGCCGAGAGGGAAGGCATGTTGAAGTGATTCTCACCCATCTTGCAAGGATAAGAACTTGAGAGAATGAGAGCTTTTGAACTAAGAAAAATATGAGAGAATTTGAGAAATCAATGAAATGAGCACTTCTCATCTTCTTTTATAGGAAAAGGGGCACCTGCGACAGCATGCCACAACACTTCCCAGTTCGCGTTAGCAGGTAGTGCTTGAAAAAAGACCGACAAAGTGGCAAAAAATGGTCAAGTGCTAAGAAGAAAGGACGTAATAAATGAATAAAATGATACAAGATATCAGACATCGTATCAGTCCTTCAAGAAAAGCTTAATAAAAGCTAAAGACAAGGTTTTTAATCTTAATCAAAGACTGATTACGCTAATCATTGGTTAGTGAAAATATTATGGGAAGAGCAAAATTTAGCTCTTAAACTAGCGTTAATGGTCGTTTATATCCACGACTTGATATGAAGAGAGTTGAAGTTCAAGAACGTCCACAGAACAAGTTTCGTGAAGACTAGAACGTCCACGGAAACAAGTTTCGTGAAAACTAGAACGACCACGAAAACGATCTCCATCAAGACACCTCCCAGCCGACCTCCTCGTTTCCTGGGTTGAAGCCGACCAGGAGCTCGATGACACAAAGGTCCCAGCTGACCAGGACCCTCATGGAGGCTTGGTCTCGGTCGACCAAGACCAAGTCTGGCTCGTCCTCCACATGGTGGATATGGACGACTAGCGTACACACCAAAAAGAAAAAAAATCGAGAACCTCCACGGCCAACCTGTCCCGGCCGACCAGGACCTCTACGGGGGCTTGGTCCCGGCCGACCAAGACATGGCTTGGCGTAGTCATCCCTTGAAGTGCCTGTGGCCAACTAGGACCCCCACGGGAGGTGGTCTTGGTTGGTCCAGAACCGCCTGGGTGATTTCCCGTGACCCTTTTGAGAAATTTTGGGACAAAAACTTGATAATTTTTGGATTGTTCAGATTTTTAATAAAGCCCCAATCAGGGATGATTAATGAAGATTAACCCCGATTAAGGGCCGATTAGTGTATATAGCACATAGTTAGCCTAAATTAGGGTTAATTAGTGACTTGTGTGGTATAATGAATCCCGATTAGGGTCGTTTAACCTATCCACGTTCACAGTTAGCCTAGATTAAGGTTGATTAGTGACTTGTGGATGTTAATTAACCCTGATTTGGGTTAATTAGTCCCGTTTAGGGCCGTTTAGCCCAGTTTAGGGCCGATAGCCTAAATTAAGGCCGATTAGCGTACTTTAGCTTAAAATTAGGCTTTTATAATCCTAATTAGCAGGTTGTACATAGAAATTAGCACTGATTAATATTATTAGCCCCGTTTAGGGCTGTTTAGCCATGTTTAAGGTCGATTAGCCTAAATTAAGGACGATTAACGTACTTATCTTAAAATTAGGCTACATTTAGCCTAATTAGCATCTTGTACATAGAAATTAGCCCCTTTTAGGGCCAATTAGCCCTGATTAATGTCTATTAGAAACTTTTACCCCATAACAAACATTTACGAAGGTTAAAAGGTGATCAAAACTTGCTTTCTAATCCCGATTAGGACGGTTTAGTGTCTTACACTATTCCATTAGCCTGTGCAAAGGCCTAAAGTATGTATAATCACACGTATATGTAAGTCATTGTAAATATGTAGGTCCCATGAAGGGCAAGGGCTGAAAGTACCCCGAGTCACAAATAGACCATTGTAACTTCCAGGAAAACTCTGGTAGTTTTCCTGAAAGTTGGAAGGCAAATGACATGGATAGAAAATACATTTTAAAGACACATTGAATATCGTATTAATTATACTTGGAATTCATGTCCAAAGTCCAATACAAATCAGCCCGGTCAAGGCATGTCACAGATTAAAAACGACCTATGTCATCAAGGTCCAAATACATAAGTTGTTCGTGGGCAAGGTCCAATACGGCTGAAAGACTAGAGACATGATGTCCAACATGGACACTAACTCCTACAAGAAAGGATCTAGAATCTGTTGCCTTAAATGAGTCCTAATTATCATTCAAGTTGGAGACTTGTCCACCAAGTCTCCCAACCCAAGTCTAACCCTAAACTAACCTCTATATAAAGGGTCCTACCCCTCAACATAGAACTACATTTTTGGCTTGAGTCTCTACAACACAGATATACATAGGCATCTTGCGAGTACAGCCAGTCCACAGACGCGAGAACAACCATTAAAGCTCGAATCTCACAAACCTTAGAATTAAATGCTAAGGAACCCTAGTTTTTATTCCACGACAATTTTAATGTTTTTTGGTTTGAAAATAATTTTGGAAAGTTATTTCTATTATCGTGCATTATCTTGCGAAATTCGCAAAAAATAAACCGTTCAAAGAAAAATTATTTTAAAAATATCCGGAGATAGATATTTTGATGATCTTTACTTTAAAATCCAATTTCGGATTTAAACTCTCATTTTCCTATTTATTATCCAATTTTTAATTACGCTACATCATTATTTTTAATTAGAAAAATGGTAATTGAATTATTTTTGGGAAAATTATAACATTGCCCCTGAGCATATAAAACCCAGGAGCTCCTCCCTCCCCCTATTTTTGTTCTTCCCCGTTACTCCCCCCTTCTCTCTCTCTCGGTCTCTTTTTCTCTCTCACTCTCAACTCTCTCCTCCATATATCACCCAATTATTGACAGATTTTTGATCCGGAACCATGTATGTGTTCGGTTTTACTCCCTCCAAAACAATATAGGTGTGCATGGTATTTCCATGAAACTTTTCGAAACCCCATTTCGGGTTTTGATTCGATTTTATGGATTCTTGATTAGGTTTGGTGGTTTCGTGGTTAATTCTTGATGATAAACATGATTGTGCTGTTATTTACTCGAATCGATGGAGTTTCGAGTGGAAACCCAAAGTTGGCACCACCGAGACTTTGTTGTCACCAGAGGTGATCTCCGGCGAGACGGTGATGGGATGTGATGTATTAACTGAGCCCTAATAATCAATATAAATTTGGTTTAATACTTGCATGTCATGTTCGAAGAAATTTCAGATTTTAATTTTTTTGATTTTCCTAGTTTTGGTTTAGTTGTTTGAATTATAAGGATTTATGAATTCGTGACTTTGAATTATATGATTTAATTGAGTTGCATGCATAGAATAATGATTTTTGGATTCTTCAGAATTGATTTATTGAATTTTAATCTCAATTTTTTTAAATAATATTGGTTCGTGTTATGTATATATGGTGTATAATGGTTCGATTAGTTAGTTAATTACTTGGGATATCGATGCATGTTAAAGTTATTCAATTTTCAGATTTTATAAAAGCGTCTTCCTAAAATTAGGTTTTGGTTCAAGGATTTTCGGATCGGTGTTTGTATAGTAAATGATTGTGTGCTTGCTCATTATTAATATATACTTTATGTGTTGTGAATAGTTGGTAGTTGATTATGCACTATGCGATGGTTGTTAAAATAGGACTTGCTAGTTGTGGTTGTTGATCATTGTCGATTGATTTTGGTTAAAGGGTTAGTGTATTTACAAATAGGTCATGCCGGATTTTCGGAATGATTTTAAAATAATATATAAGTGTTGGATTGAAATACTTTTGCTTATTGTTTAATAATGTGCATGTATGGTTATATAATAACGGTTGAAAGTAAAGCGTTAAGGAATGAGAGTATATATGTGATTACTTGTTTATGTGTAATAAGTCGGTATAAATTAAATACAGGTATAAGATATATGTATTATAAGATATATGTGTTATATGATCAGTGTTGGCAGAGTTGTATATATGAAAAGATAGGTCTTGGGTTATATTAAAGACATTAGAAAATGATCATTTGTCTATAAGGTCCTAATTAGGGTTTATATTACAAAAAACAGTTACATGGCTAAATATTTAATGATTAGATATAAAATTAAATCAAAATAAAGGTTTGTATTATAAAAGAATAGTTACGTGTCTAAAGATTTAATCATTAAATGTAAAATTAAATCAGAAGAAAGGTTGAAGAAATGCTTAAGAGATGCTAAAATTTTATAATTTTATTGTATACAAAAAGTTTGATTAGCTTTTTTGAAAAAAAAAACTAAAATAAGCAATAGTTGTACTAAACACTATTATGAACAGTAATATATGTATTTTTAGCCGGGCATGGAATTCAATACTTTAGAAATAAAGCTTGAAATTTTTTAAGAACGTTGAATAAAATAGGGTTTAGTATAATTTTTTACAAAAATCCATTCGAAATTCAATTCAAAACTTTCAATAATTTTATATATGTACAATGTATGTTTCTACTAGAACTGACCCTCAAGAATTATATTATAGAACGACTATTATTTAATATATTATTGGTAGAATTATATTTTTATCCAAAATATTAGAAAAATAACATGCGTGCATTCTTTTACACCATGAAATTAAAGATCATGATCCCTATTGGATATTTGTTGAATTGGCAACTAAGAAATACAATTTTTACCATCTTTTAAAAGTTACAACGTTACTTTTAAATCATTGATACTAAAATTCACCTAAAAATTATATTTAAAACTTGAAAAAAGCTAATTTTATATTATATATATATTTGAATTTTAAGTATTGAATTATTTTAAACAATCTATCTATACTATATTATAATATACGAAATATTAAAAGTTTGGTAGTCAATCGTGTTGTAATTACTTAACTAACCTTATTTAGTTATTCTAATTGATCAATTCTAATTCTAAATGCTCTATTACTTTACCAATTTCGGTTCCATCATTGTAATTTATATTAAATTCAAAATATTTTATTGTGCAATTCCTGCATCGCACGAGTTTTAAGTTAGTATAAGTAAATTAATTGTATTTTCAAAAGAAGAAAAATATATGATATGTACCTATGTTACGCGATGCACGAATTGTACAATTTTTTTTAATATTATATAATTTTTTTATAAAATATTTTGAATTTAATATAAATTACAATGATAGAACTGAAATTGGTAAAGTAATAGAGTATTTAGAATTAGAATTGATCAATTAGAATAACTAAATAAGGGTAGTTAAGTAATTACAACAAGACCGACTACCAAACTTTTAATATTTCTTATATTATAATATATATAATATAGATAGATTGTTTAAAGTAATTCAATACTTAAAATTCAAATATAGTATCTCTAAAATATAAGTAACTTAATTGTATTTTCAAAAGAAGAAAAATATATGATATATATGTACATATGTTGCTAGGTATTAAGTATTATGATACAGGATGTCTTATTACTATTTATCAAATTCACAACCTAATTTAACCCTGGATATTTTTAATGTACCTAGTTAGAAACTTAGCTTTACGCCTGGCATGGAAAACAGGAAAAGTGTAAAATACAAGATTGCACAAAAATGTCATATTTTTTATTTTGAGGAAAATAGTTAAAGATAAATATTATTTTCTTAATTTAGTGGAGTTTTAAATTTGGTAGAGATTTTTCTTAATCTAGTTTTTATGAAATAATATAAAAAAACTAGTTCTAAATAACATAATACTACTTTATCTCCCCACTATAAATTTTAAACCTAATTCTTACCTATTAATTATGATATAAAGTATTGTCAAGTTACTAAAGATAAAAAGTGAAAAAATTGGTGAGAGAAATGAAGTGCAGGGATTATTAAGATCTAGCAGACCCTTATAAAGAAAAACCGTGAAAATGTAACTTGACTTCTTAAATTCCTAACAGCTCTTCTCCTTTTTATATTTTCGAAAAAAACATCTCATTCTAAATATATATTTCATATATACTAGTTACAATAATCTCTTAACTTATTTATTTCTCTTTATTTTATATCAATGTACCTTAAATTATAAAATGAAAAATAAGAAATGTTTTTAAAATTTATTGCAAAAGATAAATCTGTATTATATTTATTTTTATCAAAAGTTAATTGTCTACAAGGATGAGTATTAAAGTCATCATACATTACATTCATATAGACAACAAATATTTTAATTCATAAAAATAAATTTTGTTAACCTAGTCATTTCCAACGGATCACTTTTATAATTTTCATACTATTAGGATTAAGTTGGAGTAAATGAATGGTTAAATTGATTACATCAATTTAATATAAATTGAATGCATATAGAGTGAATTTTATTAGTAAATATGATCAATTACACAAATGAATGCATATATAGTGAATTTTATTAGGAAACATGATAATTTTAATTAAATCATTTTTTGTCAAGCAATTCCTAACATCAAATATGCAAATGTGAATAAATAAAGTATGCTTTGGTTGATTGCTTATCAGCTTATGAACCTATTCAGGGGAAGTGAGTTTTGACGGTCAATCCAGTTATAAATTACATGCTGGGCAAAAAATATTTGAATAATGTAAATTGTTAGACCTCGAACATGATTGACCGGAAACACCCAAGTACATAAAGACAAACAAATAGATTAGCTATGCTGTGCACCGTACATACGGACATAGTGTCTTATTTAATTATATATATATATATATTATTTTTTGGCAGCTTTTTAATATTCTTTTAAATCATAATTCTATAGTAGTTTAATTATTTTTTTTTGAATAAAAATTTTATATTTAAATTTTTATTCAATTTTTTTTTCTAAAACAAATATTATAAAATTATATACGTGAAACTATATATGTGTACAACCCTATTGGACCGAGGTAGTATATATACATTCCTGTCACAGGTCCAGTTCATCATTTTCAATAAATCGTCAATAATTTAAACACGGAAGACTTATCCCCAGTCACGAGTAGTTGATCATAGACCAAAAAGTGACCTGTATTTATCTATATGATCAATTAGATACATTTGTCGTTTGAAAATTGAGAAGTAATAATGTATACATATACGTAGTGTTCTAGGTTGCGAATTAATGTGGTAGTCTGTTGAATATAAAAAACTGAATATTGAATGGTGCCTATCTAGCTGATTTTGGCTCACATTGAAGCAAACAAATTATGATCATGTATAAATCCAAAAACTTGCCGAAACCGAGCTACATGAAACGTACACTTTGCAAACAAGTGGTGAGGAAATCAAACTTGTATTACAGGAAAACACGAAAAGACCGTCCACACATAACCGACAAACATCAATTTGACCCCAATATAACCGATCACAGGTTGGTCAGTTATATAAGCATAAAAACGACGTAATTTTGATGATGTGGCACAGCTAAAACTGACCACATGCTGGTGGTCAGTTATAACAGCTAAATACGACATAATTTTGCTGATGTGGCACACTTAAAACACCACCTTAAAGTGGTCGGTTAAAATCCTAATCGGAGGCTTTTAAAACCGACCAACTTATTCGGTCGGTTGTGGGGAAAAATATAAAATTAATATAAAGTACAAAAAATGTACTCGTTATAGACAGAACATTGTCGTTTTACTGTCTTATTTATAACCGATCGTTGTCGATCGGTTTAAATCTATTTTATTTTTTATTTTTTTGTGTTATATCTTTCATTTCTTAAAATGGGGCAAAATATAAAAAAACAACTAAGAGGGAGAATTGAAGTGGATGAGTAATAGAGAAATTGTAAGTGTCTCATGTATTATAAGTAGTGTGTGTGTGTTTGTTGTATGTATTAAATGTTGTTTTGGTAATGTATTAAATGTTTTTATTTTTATATGAAATGCATGTTAAATATGTTTTTATGAGAAATTGTAAGTTATTCTCATTTATTGTAATCAATGTGTGTGTGTGTTTATTTTTGTGTTTGTGTAATGTATATTGGTATTTATTGAATGTTTTGAATTTTTTATGAAATGCATGTTTATTTGTTAAATATGTTTTTTATGTTAAATACATATTATTGTAGATGGAAATTATTGATCGAAGTTGGATTGATAATCAATTGCAAAGTGATAGAATTTCATTAACTCCGGAATATAGAATTGGTGTAGAATTTTTTTTAAAATTTGCTCGTGAGAACAGAATGGAAGAAGATGGTACAATGAAGTGTCCTTGTAAACGTTGTAAAAAATTTAATTGGTTAAATATTGATGATGTTAGATTTCATTTGCTCGCTAAAGGGATAATTGAGGGTTATACCGTGTGGACGTCGCATGGTGAAAAGATAGGAAGAAAACGTAGTTGAACATCACATCATCGTTGTTGTGTTCGAGAACCTCCGGGAGTAGAAGAACCGGTAGATTTGAATTCGATATTACATGATTTTGCCGGTGAAAATTATAAATTTTATGACACTACAGATACAGGAACTATAAATGTAGAAGAAGCTCCAAATGATAGTGCTAAAAAATTGTACGAGGTTATTGTTGAAAATGGAGCACCTATTTATCCCGGTAATACAAAGTACACAAGATTAAGTTTTACCACAAAATAATTGGAATTGAAAAATAACTCACATTGTAGTAATAAAGCTTTTGATAGTTTGCTTAAACTTCTTACAGATGTGTTACCAAAAAAATATACATTACCCGAAATTTATTATTTAATGAAAAAAATTATGAAGGATTTAAGGGTTGAATATGAAAAAAGTGATTTATATGAGAATGATTGTATGTTATTTTATGGAGATGACAAGAATAAAGTTGTGTGTGATATATGTGGTGAAGATCGTTATCGGGATGTTTTTAGGAAAGATGGTAAAAAAATACCAAAAAAAATCTTAAGACACTTTGCTTTGATCCCTCGACTACAACGCTTATATATGTCGGCACATACATCCGATCACATGAGATGGTACAAAAATAGAGATGTAAAATTAGGAGAAATACGTCATCCCGCAGATGGATAAGAGTGGAACAATTTTGATCGTCGATATCCATCATTTGCTCAAGAGATTCGTAACATAAGGCTTGGTCTTGCAACCTATGGTTTCAACCCTTTTGGCCCTACCGGAAAAAAAATATATAGTGTGTGGCCCGTGGTGATAATTGTCTACAATCTTTCACCATCGATGTGTATGAAAAAGCCTTATATGTTCATGAACGATATAGTGCCGGGTCCAAATAGCATTGGAAAATATATTAACGTTTGTCTAAGGCCTCTCATCGATGAATTGAAGATATTGTGAAATACCGAGGTAAAAATATACGAATAATCTTTGAAACAAAATTTTACAATGAGAGCGGCTCTTAGGTGGACAATTAGTGACTATCCTGCTATGAGTATGATAAGTGGGTGGTCGGGCAAAGGAAAGATGGGATGTCAAGCGTGTCTTGGAAGTGTGCAAGGGTTTCAATTAAAATATTATGGAAAATATAGTTTCTATGGCACAAACCGAATATTCCTTGAATCAAATGATCCACTCCGTCAAAATAAGTTATTTGTTTGATGATGAATAATTTGTTTGATATACTTATACACAAAAAATTAGATTATTTTAACGAGTACAAATATGTTTTTATAAGTAAATTAGCAAATTTACTTAAAAATGTGAAATAAATAAATATAAATTTAAATTTATAAATTACACATGATCGAACCTTATGGATGGACAGACGCAATGAAAATGAACAAATGTACTAAAAATTAGGCTATTTAAATAATATTATAAGTCAAATAGTGTGAAACATAATCACTTCAACTAGTATGCCGCCATTTTGTAGACAAAATAAGTTGAACTTAACATTCGATGTACACAGCGTAATTTTAAACGATCAAACCATACAGATGTTAACTTCATGTCAAAATATACTTATACACAAAAAATTAGATTATTTTAACGAGTACAAACACGTTTTTATAAGTAAATTAGCAAATTTACTTAAAAATATGAAATAAATAAATATAAATTTAAAATTATAAATTACACATGATCGAACCGTACGGATGGATAGACGCAATGAAAACGAACAAATGTAACAAAAAGTAGGCTATTTAAATAATATTAATCATGTTTTTATAAGTTTTTTTTAAAATTTAGGGGTTTCTAGGGTTAGTTAAAACCGGCTATTAGGGTTTCTAGGGTTAGTTAAAACCGACTATTAGGGTTTCTAGGGTTAGTTAAAATCGACTATTAGGGTTTCTAGGGTAGATTTTTAGGGGTTTTCTCTTTCCGCTTCGTAATTTCGTTTTGTAATCGAGGTTTGTAATCGAAGTTAATGTATGAGTTTTGAAGCTTTAATTTATTGAATAAATATTGAAATTAAGTTTATTTGATGGTATGGTTTAATTTATGTATTTTTGGATAAATTGTGAAATTGTTGGATAATTTTCTATGCATTTTTATGTGATATGATTTCGTAATCGAGGTTTGTAATCGAAGTTAATGTATAAGTTTCCAAACTTTAATTTATCGAATAAATAATGAAATTAATTTTATTTGATGGTATGGTTTAATTTATATAATTGTTGGATAAATTTTGAAATTGTTGGATAATTGTTAGATACATTTTTATATGCAAGTCGATTTATTTAATTTAGTGCATATATTTTATATGCATTTTTATCGTCTATTTGTATGTTCGTATATTTGTGCTAATATATTATTATATTTTTATTTTAGGATCTTTTTGCTTGGATGCTACCTATGATCATGATTACGATGGTATTGTTTGCGATGGCGAGGAAAGGGAAGGGGAAGGAAGTTGAAAAGGAAAAAGAAAAGGGAAAGGGAAAAGTTAGCAAGGGCAATGGAAAAGGCACTTCTAAGGGCAATGGAAAGGGCACTAGTAAGGGTACGAGCAATGGTAGAGGAAAGAAAAAGATTAGGAAATTGAGTTTACGTGATGAGCCGAAGGATTCGGATTTGGACCCGAATGATCCGACTAGACACATGACACCTAACGAGGAACGAGAATGGCGAGGAATGCAACCTCGATCACATTCAACTGGCATCTATGGAGAAAAACCGCCATTGAAGCCATACCGCATTGATATCTCCGATGGACAGTAAGTCTTAAATAAGTTTTTAATTTTTTATTATTCCTATTTATTGTTGTTCTCTTAACTGCATTAGATTACGTTCATTGCTTTGTTTGTATATAGTACTAAAAATGATACCGCTAAAAAAACTTTGTTAAGCACGATTCGGGAGAAGTGGCCTATTGGGCATTATACTTTTACCGAGATGTAGAACATAATCCAGGTTGGTTAAATACAAGGGTTTTAGAGTTTCAAGTAAGTTTAAAACCCATTTTTTGTTTGCATTTGTTTCTTGATTTTATGATGCATTTATCATTAATCTTTGTTGCAAATTTTAGAAATATTATAGAAATATTAAGGGGCAAAGCCGTTCAAAAGCAAGAAAAATTGTTGAAGATCACATCAAGGTGACAATCAAAAGGACGTTAAATGAGCTTAAAAAAAGAGTTGACAGAAAAGCAAAAGAAGAGAGCGTTTCAAAGGAATCTTTTGTTAGTGTTTGTGCCCTAGAGACAACACTATGATATTTTAGTTTAAGACATTTGGATTATTAATGTTTATGTTCTATTGATTATTCCCTTTATAATTTATTAATTCTTAATTTACTGCGATATAAATGTTAGATTAATAAATGTCCTTGGAATATGATATACAATTCTATATCTCTAAGTATGTGACTTAGAAATGAGATTATGAGAATAGTATCAATAATCCTAAAGGTCCCTGGTCGAGTATTATTATAAAGGGATAATAATAATGCATTAAGACTGGTGTGTTTATTGACTGATGATCACATCTCATTGATCATAGGTATAGTGATATTAAAGTCAAATACACAGGCATATGTATATGAACATGTTGCTGGACAGAACCGATGTGAGATTCTACATGTCTGTTGTGTCATAAGTAATTCTCACAGTGATAATGATGTAATGGTCCTTAGACTTGAAGTCATTATATTTCTATACGAGAATTAATATACATTAATTTTATTAAAAGTTATCCTTGACCGGGTAATGATAAAAGTGGACATTGGGTATATTATGAATCGTATGAGAAATATGAATGATCTAGATGTGATTTAACCCGCCTATTTTAGGAGTGATATTATTGGCTCTTGTGTGAGCTAGACAATGCGTTGCCACGCTCAAATATTGATTTGATATGATAGTATACTCATTGATTAAGAAAACTTGGATTAAACTATGATGAGGATGACATATTATATGCCTCTAGTTTAATCTATAATATTTGGTTAAAGGGATTATATTACATTATACATTATTCACGAAAGGTTCGATCACTGATTGAATTATTATTACTTGGGTATCAATGATGTATTACTAGATGCCGCCCATTATTTACGATTTTAAATTAGATTTAAAATTCGTTGCTAACGTAATAATAACCTATAGGGTCACACACAAAGAATGCTTGAAGGATTATTTAATTTAAATTGGATTTAAATTATATTAAAGTAATTCGAATTATTTATAATATTAATTAAGTATGACTTAATTAATTAGATAAATATTGATATTCGAATTTACTAATATTAATTATGAAATTCATTTGTTAAATAATTAAGTGTGACTTAATTATTATACAAATAGGATTTTCGAATTAATAATAACTCCTAATTAGTTAAGAGTTATAATTCTTATTATACTCTCTATATAATATCTCTTTTGTGGCTGATTTTGTATGGAAGACTTTTACTAAAACCCTAGCCACCAAGGGAGAAGATGGAGAGAGCAAGAAGAAACGAGTTTGTGCTAGTACACATTCAATCCCTGCGTTCAAGCATTCGTGTGGATACCGATAGTGCGTAGATCGGAAGAGCGGCATGCGTGATGATTGAACAAGCTTTGGATCTCCATTAATCAACCAATTTATAAAACTTCTTAAGGTAAACAATCTGATCTACGAATTAAATATCTATTTTTTGCTTGGATCCCGCGATGGGTTTCGAAAATTCTGATTTTTCACGTTTTTAATTACTGTTTCCGTTGCGTTTATGTGCTCGAAACCCTTCAATGGCATCAGAGCTACTTGCGAAAAGTGTTTAATTCATTTATGTTTTTACTAGTTTTATGATGATAACATGTATACAATATGCCATGACTGTTATGTATGCGATTTTGTATGTTTTACATGTTGTTATGTTCATATATGCGTATGTATGTATATGTTTTGAATATATGATATTCATGAGAGTTGTATAATCATATGATGATTATATAATCTGTATATATACATCTATATACATGTTTTCTGTTTGTTCTTATTATATGAATCGTATTTGATACGATTCCGAATCGGATGCAGCAGATTTGCTGAAATCTGGGTCTGGTGTCCGATTTTGGCAAACGAATACGCTATTTCATATGGAATCGAGTGTCTGAACGAAACTGATTGCTAAATCTATCAACGACTGATCGGTAAGGCGTTTGACGTTGTTAAGACCCTGTAATCAGTGATTTAATATTTTCAGAATTTGATTATGATATTTTTTATTTTTTCCATATTTTGTTTTTATGATTAGATCATGATGGGTATGATATGTTAAGATCATATAATGTGTTTTAACATGTTCTTATGTGTTAATTGAGCATGATGGATGGTTATGGATTATAACCTTAGGTTAATGGTTTTGGTTTTTTAAAAACGGCTTGCATGTCGTTTAATCTTGTAATTTTTAAATCTCGAATGTAACTCGAGTTTTTCTTGTAAGTTCATTAGATTAGTTTTTATATTTCATTCTTCTAATGTATATGAAGACATGAAGATTTTAAGATCAAGGGTAATCCCACATGAAGGCCATCCAAGGAAGTAATACAAGAAAGAAGACATGTCATAGTTAGCTTGTATTTATTTTTCACCTTAGATTGACCTAGATCTTTGTCATTAGCTTGATGAAGATCACATAGGATAAAGGCATAACCAACCACATTTATTTATTTCACTTTACATATATATGCGTATATGATGAATGTATATGTAGAGTAGTTTATAAAGATGCATGCTTAATTAGATTAAGGATGTATGTATTAGATACGACACCCATGTCATGCTTGCTAAACAAGATAAAATCTGTAACGACTCAAGATTTTAAAATGAACAAACGATTATGAGATTCTCGTGTTTATGAAACACAGAATAAGATACAAATTTTCTTTATTTCTGACATGGGGAGACTTTGTCAAAAGCGAGTTCTTTGAACTTGTAAGGTTTTGGATTTTAAGCGAGACCGTTGTGACTCCCTCACTACCTGGATATCAAACCATTGACGAATATTGATTTGAAGTATTTTATTCAAGGAAAAATTGGGAATCTCTTTATGATGGGATCATGATCATTTTAAAATTAACAAAACCTTAAAGTTAATATTAAGTTGATGGGATGCCTTCCAATAAGTCTAATGCGTTAATCCTAGATCGATAAATAGTGGGTTCGCCAAAGCGAAGTACTCCCATCTATCGTGGGAGATGTGTTGAAGTATATTGATACTTTTGACTATTGGGTTTGACTTAACTAAGTTACCACAATAGGATTGTGAACTTATGGGCATAGAGTTTGGTGAGATTTATTGGATAAATATGAACAAATATTGTTCCACAAGCTATCTAAGAGTTATATAGTTGATATAATTGACAAATATTGTCTACCTAAATAATCATGTTTTAGGAGAAAAGCCAAAACTGACCTAACGCATGGTGAAATATGGATCTTGGCTCACTAGAAAGGATATAGAAGATATTCTTTCTGAATTAATAGTTAGGGCTATTGATTTGATTAAAATAGTGGGAGATATATATTGTGTATAATATATATGAATAATCACTTGAACATAATTTAATGATCATCTGTAGACTAAGTCATTTTATGAACTTTAATATTGTAGATATGAAATGACAAATAACACAAATAACTTCTCTATGTAATAGTCCTTGAGAAGGACAAGCTGACATGAAATAATTTTCTCAATTTACATGTGAACTTGAGGATTGTCCTCAGGTTCAAGGATGTCACTCAAACCCCTACCTTATTTCTTCTAGCTGAGAATGAAAGATGTGCTGAACAAAATTCTTACCAGAAGCAAATTGATTATGCAACTGTTGTTTCATGTCTCATGCTTGTAATTATGAGTGTTGGGCTTTAGAAGAAACAAGAGCATAATGATGCTTATGATATGATTGAGCACCTTTAAATGATGTTTGAAGGATAGGCTCATCAGAAAGATTTGACAATAATAAGGCACCATATTCTTATATTAATGGGAGAATGATATCCGGTTGGACCACATGTTCTAAAGATGATAGGTATGTGTACCTTGATATTTTGGGTTTCAAGAATAGTCTAGAGACTCAGCTTGATTTGATCAAACTATCTTTCAACAGCTTCTATTATTAGTTTGTTAAAAATAAAAGGAATGAGATAAACATAACACTCACTTAATTGTTAAGCATGTTTAGAACTGCTGAAAATAACACGGTAAAGGCATGATTATGTCCATATTGATGATGTACACATGGAATTCAAATGGGAAAGGAAAGTGGACAGACAAGGTGAAGATTTGATCTTATTTGGTGCCAAACAAAAGTCCAATCCCAAAGGGCTTTTGAAGCCTGATAGTGGTGTTGCTAAAGGAGATGATTGTTGATAAGTGTCATTTTATACCACTTAGAATGTCTTATAATGATTTGAATTGATGTTTTGGAATTAAGTATTTTGTGTATTTGATGCGTTTTATAATGTTTTTGTATTTCAGAGTATAACTTGCGTATGTAGGAAGAATTCATCATAATAAGCCTAGGAAAGTACTTGGAACTGGTTGTGGGAAGTTAGGAGCAGAATGCAGGATTTTTCCAGAAAGTGCTGGGGCGCCCGCCCGGAAAGCTGGGGCGGCCTCCTGGGATCTGGGGCGCCCTCGTGGGAAGCTGGGGCGGCTGCTCGGAGTCGGAAAATAAAATTCTATTTTTATAATTCGTGTTCTACTGGACTTCTGAGACGGCTGATTCTTGTGGACTTCTATATAAGTAATCTTCAGAGACGTTTAAAAAAAATGAAGTATTCATCAAGCAAAGAGCAAGGAGAGAAGGAAAGAAGACCGTTTTAGCACCACAACGAAGAAGAGGAAGCATACATTAATTTGTGATTCTTTTATTCGTTGTAACAATGGATGCTAGTTTTCTTTACTTTGAACCTATATACTCTTGTGACGTACTCTGGTTTTAATAAATAGTATTTAGTTTATATTGTCGCGTTATTATCATGTTTTCATATGAACCCATGGTGACGATGAGTTCTATCATGGGCTAATCGCGATCATGGAACCGTAGCGGATTTACTATGGATTTCGTTAGTTAATTGTTTAATACCTTCGTGTGTGATGATTGTATGATATCTAGTATAGGTTGTGCTTATTCGTCTTATGTGTGTCGCGAACATATAAGATAGTCTGTTAATCTCTTGTGAAGCGACAGTGAATCTTGAGATTTAGAACTTGCAATGCTAGCATAGGTTCTTGTATTGTATGCATGATTAGTGGGTAACTCTAACCGTTTTACTTGCCCTGTGTAATCATAATGAATAACTTGCGCTTAAATTGTTATGTTGTCAAATTCTGTAGACATATAAGGTCTCAACATAATTGATGCATATGCAACTTCTATCTTAATTGGGGATGTTTGGTAGAATGGTACTAGTACAACAAAAGTTGGCTTTTATCAGTTTTGTGTTGTTCGATTAATATCATCACTGTTACATGCTAAGGGTAATAACAATGATTATTGAATGAAGTAGTAATGAAGTTATGATCTCATGTATGTTTAATATTGTTAACTCAAGTAATAATTTAAGTGCTTTATTCTCGTAGTTAATTGTAGTTAATAATTAGTTAATCAACCGTAAGTGTTATTGTCTTGACATTGAGAAGTAATCATACATTGGTGAGTGAGTGTTAATTAAATATAATTAGTCAGAGTCTCTGTGGGAAGGAACAAGAAATCATTCTATATTACTTGCGAACGCGTATACTTGCGTGAAATATTAGCGCGTGTTTTATGCATAACAAATTTTTGGCGCCGCTGCCAGGGACTCGGTGTTAATTTGTTTAGTTTATGTACTTGCCATCAGTGGTCATTAGGACTCATTGATTAAGACTTGTTACTTATTATTTCCAGTTGTGTTTCAGGTACTCTAGCGAGCGTTTATGCAAACACGTTCTCATACTCGCAAGAGGACTTTAGATACGGCTGAGGAGATAGTCTCAGTTCTTGATATTCCGGAGAAGATAGATTTTGAAGATTCGGATAAAGATAGTGGGCAGAAAGAACCGATAATCATGGGTGATCGTATAGTTCCAGCAGCAGATCCAGCTCTTATGGACTTTTCTCGGCCTAAAATTGATGACATTCAGTCAAGCATACTTCATCCGGCTATTCAGGCTAATACTTTTAAAATCAAGCCGAGCACTATTCAGATGGTGCAGAATTCTGTTTCTTTCGGAGGTGCTACTACTGAAGACCCCAACATGTATATCAGGAATTTTGTCGAGATCCGTATTAATTTCAAATATAATGGTCTTACTGATGAGGCTATCAAGCTGAGGCTTTTCCCATTCTCACTGAGGGATAAAGCTAAGGACTGGTTATATTTTGAACCAGCTGGGTCCATCACTACTTGGCAAGATCTTGCGCAAAAGTTTCTGGTGAAGTTTTATCCAATGGCCAAGACTGCAGCTATGAGGAGTGCTCTTACTCAGTTTGCACAGCAATCAACAAAATCTATGTGCGAAGCTTGGGAGTGCAATAAAGAGATGTTGAGAAAGTTTCCACATCATGGTATGCCTGACTGAATGGTGATCACTGGGTTCCATAATGGTTTGGGGGCCCAATCTCGGCCCATGCTCGACACAGCAGCTGAAGGCGCCTTGTGGGCCAAAAGCTATATTGAAGCCTACAATCTTATTGAAACTATGGCTGCAAACGAGCATCAAAACCCAACTCAAAGGATGATGCCTGGGAAGGTAGCAGGTATTTTAGAAGTTGATGCAGCCACAACTATTGCAGCGCAGCTCCAAACGCTGTCTATGAAGGTTGATTTTTTAGCCAACTATGGAGTCAATCAGATAGCTCTGGTTTGTGAGCTTTGTGCAGGATCTCATGCTACGGATCAGTGTTCTCTCGCTAATGAATCTGTTCAGTATGTGAACAATTATCAGCGACCGCAACAGCTTGCGCCAGCTACTTATCATCCTAATAACAGAAATCATCCCAATTTCAACTGGAGCAATATTCAGAATACTGTTCAGCAACCATATCATCAAGGTGTAAGTAGACAGTTTAATCCACCTGGATTCACGCAACCTCAGCAATATGCTCAAAGGCAATCATATCCTCAACAAGGAGGTGCTGCTCCACCTTCTAGTGCTGATTTCGAGGAGCTAAAGCTGTTGTGCAAAAGTCAGGATGTTTCTATCAAGACCTTGGAAAATTAAATCGGTCAAATAGCCAATGTCGTGCTCAATCGTCAACTTGGCACACTTCCCAGCGATACTAAAGTTCCAGGCAGGATGGAAGCTAAGAGCAAGTGAAAGCTATTACTTTAAGCTCTGGAAAAGTTGGTAATGCTAAAAAAGAAAAAGATGAAGGAGCTGAAGTTGTAGATGAAGAAGAGAAGCGAAAAGAAAAAGAGGCAGAAGCAAGGAAGACTACTGTTGAACACACTCTTCCTGAGGGTAATACAGGGGAGAAACAGCTCTATCCTCCACCACCTTTTCCTAAGAGATTACAAAAACAAAAGTTGGATAAGCAATTTGGTAAATTTCTGGAGGTGTTCAAGAAACTTCACATCAATATACCTTTCGCTGAGGCTCTGGAGCAAATGCCTAGTTATGCGAAATTCATGAAGAGTATTCTTTCAAGGAAGGTGAAACTGGATGACCTTGATACCGTTGCTCTAATGGAAGAGTGCAGTGTTGTGCTACAACAAAAATTACCTCCAAAGCTTAAAGATCCAGGTAGCTTCACCATTCCTTGCACCATTGGTAAGTTGTCTTTTGACAAGTGCCTTTGCGATTTGGGAGCAAGCATCAATCTGATACCATTATCTATCTTCAAAAAGCTGAATTTCCCTGATCCAAAGCCCACCTACATGTCTCTACAATTGGCTGATCGTTCTATTACATACCCACGGGGTATCATGGAAGACGTGTTAGTAAAGGTGGATAAGCTCTTCTTCCCTGCAGACTTTGTCATTCTGGATTTCGAGGAAGATAAGAAGATTCCCATAATCTTGGGAAGACCTTTCTTGGTTACAGGCCGTACCTTGATAGATGTGCAGAAAGGTGAACTTACTATGAGGGTGCAGGATCAGGATGTGACATTCAATGTATTTAAGGCAATGAAATTCCCTACAGAAGACGAGGAGTGTTTAAAGGTGGATTTGATTGATTATGCGGTAACTTCAGAACTTGATCATGTGCTAATGTCTGATGCCTTAGAGAAAGCCTTAGTGGGGGAATTTGACAGTGAAGATAAGGAAGACAATGAGAAATTACAATATCTAAATGCTTCTCCTAGAAGGCGAAAGTTAGACATGCCATTTGAATCTCTGGGTAATACTGATCTCAAAAATGCTGAGGCAAAGCTCAAACCATCTATTGAGGAAGCACCTACTTTGGAGCTTAAATCATTGCCTGAACACTTGAGGTATACCTTTTTAGGCGATGCATCTACTTTGCCTGTTATTATTGCATATGACGAGCTCATCCCCACTCGAACGAGCTCATCCCCACTCGAACAGTCACAGGATGGAGGGTATGCATGGATTACAGAAAGTTGAACAAAGCCACAAGGAAGAATCACTTCCCTCTTCCATTTATTGATCAGATGCTCGATAAGTTGGCTGGTCATGAGTATTATTGTCTTCTAGATGGCTATTCAGGTTATAATCAGATTTGTATTGCACTAGAAGATCAAGAAAAGACTACTTTCACTTGTCCATTTGGCACATTTGCTTTTCACAGAGTTTTCTTTGGTTTATGTGGTGCACCTGCCACTTTTCAGAGATGCATGATGGCTATATTATCTGATATGATTGGAAATAATGTCGAAGTGTTCATGGACGCCTTCTCCGTCTTTGGACATTCATTTGATGAATATTTGAATAATCTTCGTTTGGTGCTCAAAAGGTGTGTGGAAACTAATTTGGTGCTCAATTAGGAAAAATGTCACTTCATGGTGCAGCAAGGCATCATTCTTGGGCATAAAGTCTCTAGTAAGGGCCTTGAGGTTGATAAGGCCAAGGTGGGGGTCATTGAAAATCTTCCGCCACCTATTTTTGTGAAAGGAATACGTAGTTTCCTTGGTCATGTGGGTTTTTATCGGCGTTTCATCAAGGACTTCTCTAAGATATCTAAGCCTTTGTGCAACTGGCTCGAGAAAGACGTGCCTTTCAAATTTGATGATGAATGCTTGGCAACATTCGAGACTCTCAAGAAGAGTTTAATAACTGCACCAGTTATAATGACACTTGATTGGACAGAACCTTTTGAGATGATGTGCGATGCAAGTGATTATGCAGTGGAAGCAGTTCTTGGGCAGCGCAAAAATAATATCTTTCATGTGGTCTACTATGCTAGTAAGACGCTTAATGGAGCTCAATTGAACTACACCACTACTAAGAAGGAGCTCTTGGCCATAGTTTTTGGTTTCGAAAAATTTTGATCTTATCTACTTGGGACAAAGGTGACAGTATTCACTGATCACGCTGCCATTCGCTATCTGGTCTCAAAGAAGGATTCGAAGCCTAGACTTATTCGTTGGGTGCTCTTGCTATAGGAATTTGAGTTAGAGATCAAGGATCGAAAATGTACTGAGAATCAAGTAGCTGACCATCTCTCTAGATTGGAGAATCCCGATTCTACTTCATATGATAAGATATTGATCAACAAATCTTTTTCGGATGAGCAGTTGTTCGCAGTTCAGGAGGAAGAACCATGGTTCACAGATATTGTGAACTATCTTGTTAGCAATATAATGCCTCCTAATATGAATACAGCTCAAAAGAAGAAGTTTTTGCATGAGGTGAGGTGGTATATGTGGGATGAACCATAGTTGTTTAGACAAGGAGCTAACCAGATCATCAGGAGATGTATCCCATTCTGTGAGACGGAGGGGATATTAAGAGACTGCCATTCCACAGTTTATGGTGGACATTATGGTGATGAAAAGACAGCAGCTCGTATTCTGCAAGCAGGTTTTTTCTGACCTACGTTGTTTAAGGATGCACATCAGTTCGTTTTAAGGTGTGATCGTTGCGAAAGAGTTGGGAATCTTACTAGAAAGGATGAGATGCCTTTAAATGTGATGCTTGAAGTTGAGGTCTTTGATGTTTGGGGAATCGATTTTATGGGACCATTTATCTCATCCTTCAATAATCAGTATATCTTGTTGGCAGCCAATTATGTCTCGAAATGGGTAGAAGTCAAGACTTTGCCGACGAATGATGCAAAGGTAGTGTTGAATTTTCTTCATAAGCAGATATTCACAAGGTTTGGAACACCACGAGTAATTATAAGTGATGAGGGGTCGCATTTCTGCAACCGTAAGTTCACTTCCATGATGCAGCGCTACAATGTGAATCATCGTATTGCTACTGACTATCATCCGTAAACTAATGGTCAAGCTGAAGTGTCTAATAGAGAGATCAAGCACATTCTAGAGAAAGTCGTTTTTCCGTCAAGGAAAGATTGGCCTTTGAAGCTCGATGAAGCTGTTTGGGCTTATAGAACAGTATACAAGACTCCACTTGGGATGTCCCCGTTTCAACTTGTCTATGGTAAGGGATGTCATTTACCTGCGGAGCTTGAACATAAGGCGTATTGGGCCTTAAAGAAGTTAAACCTTGATTTAGATGCAGCTGGGAAGAAGCGAATGCTTCAGTTAAATGAACTTGATGAATTTCGACTGCAAGCGTACGAGAACAACAAAATGTACAAGGAAAAAGTAAAAAGGTGGCACGACAGGAAGTTATCTCCTAAGTCATTTATGCCGGGGAAACAAGTTCTTTTATTCAACTCTCGTCTCCGACTTTTTCCTGGAAAGTTGAAATCAAGGTGGTATGGACCATTTATCGTCAAAATTATGTTTCCACATGGAGCGATGGAGATTGTTGAGAATGATCCGGGCCAAGCATTCAAGGTTAATGGTCAGAGATTGAAGCATTATTATGGGGACACGGCAAACTGGGAAGTGGTTAGTGCCATTTTATTGTCAACTTGATCGAGCTACTCTACGTCAAGCTAATGACATAAAAGAAGCACTTCTTAGGAGGCAACCCAAGATTTGAGACTATAGGAACCCTTAGAAGTTGGTACTCTATCAAAAATCCCAAAAAAAATCAGAAAAAAAATGGGCAGAAATTTTTTTCCAGAGACCCCCTAAGCGCCCGCCTGGCAATCCTGGACGGCCGCCTGGAAGCTGGGGCGCCCGCCTGGAAAGCCCAGGCGGCCGCCTGGAGCCCTTCTGCTGGAATTTTTTTTAGGCCTTATAAAAAAACAGAAGAAATGGATTGCATATTTTCACTCTTTTCCTCTCCTTTTTCCTAGGAGCAACCCAGACTCTCACTCATAACACTCTCTTCCCTCAATCCTAAGAGTGACTGTACAACCACTAAGTCTTCTATACTAGAGATAATAGATGAAATTTTAAGTTGTGCAGAGACACCCGACGGATGAGGAATATCCATCGAGTTAGCAGTTTGACTATCCGACGAATAAATGCTGTTAAGCTTATCCGTCAGGATACAATCACTACTCGACGGATGAGCAATATTCATCGAGAGAGTATAAATGAATGAACTTGGAATTGAAACTATTGTGGACTCTATGCTGATTGATGAGATTTTGGGCACAGATGTTTTAATAGTTCCTGAAAGAATTGGCAAGTGAGCCAACAAATCATCCAAAAGATGATGCTCACTTGCACTAGATTTTGGCTTCCCCAACAAAGTTAAAGATGGGGAATCAGGAATTGATGTGTTGATCATATCCACATCCAGAGAGTTTGTGGGAGAATTTGGTGTTTGAGGTGCTTCTATAACTAATAATTTTGGCCGTGACTCCACATTTATTGGAGCCACGTCAAGCTGAATTTGTGAATGTGCAGTGACTGTGTCTTTAGCACCAGTTTGCACAGTGTGTGAACCCTGTGCATCCCCAAAGGTTTTGGATTTCTTCTTTCTAGCATAAGTTTGAGGTGAGCTGGTGTCCCTTACCCTTTTGATATGTGCTTTTGGTTGAGAGCTTTGTTCAATAGTCACATCCTTTTGGGAGGATGCAACTAGAAATGAGCTTTTATCCTTATTAATCACTGCAGTTTGTTGGGAAGCTGCAGTGTGGCTAGGCTGGGAACCACTCAACTCTCCATCCTTATCCTTAAGGTTTCTTTTATGTTCACCCTGTCCCTCACCTACCTTTCCCACCTTGACACTCCCCTCTTTGGTTTTGGTGGATTTTACAACTGGCATCTTTTGAGAGATACTAGAGGGCGCTTTCTTTGATTTGGATTTTGAAACTTTTGATGGTTTGGTAGCTTGGGTAAGCAACTGTTGGGTCATTGGCACAGTTGCCATAGCTACACTAGAATTCAAAGAAATCTGTGAGGTTGGAAGAGTAGGGACAGATGAACTTAGCTCACTTACCTGAGGTGCTTCCATTACAGGGAAATAGAAGAGTGGCCTCTCCTTGTGATGATTTGCCCTATTCAAATCTGCAATAATTCTCCTCTCTTGAACCCACCAATCTAATTTGTTGTTTGGGTTCTCAAGCACAATTTCCTCAGAGAGGTGGTTAACTAACATCATGAAAAATCTAGCATAATAAATATTTTTACCCTTCTTATTTAACTCCCCTAATTTAAATCCCAACTCAAACAAAACAAGATCACTAAAATTAAAGAACTTATCTGTAACTAGCATGTAAAGCATGGAAATATTGACAAAATCAAAATTACTGATTTTACCAGAAAAGACCTTGGTCACTACATCACACATGAAACTCCATTCCTTCCTAAGACCCAATCTCCTAATGTCACTTAACTTAGAAGTAGAGAGTGCATAGTTCATGGAATTAAGCATATTAACTATATCAGTGTCTGTGTGTGGTGAAGTCACAGTATTATCAGGAATCTTGAAACATGCTTTGATAACATCACTATTAATACAGAATTCCTTACCTTTAATGGTCAGTGTTATGGTCTTATCTGTCGAGTTGTATGAAACAGTAGTCCACATCTCTTCAACAACCTCACAGAAGATGGTGGGTGATTCTAACATTGCATAGCTGAGTTTGCAGTTCTTCACAAAACCCATCATTTTGTGGTAGTCACTTGAATGTTGAATCACCTTGTTTACTAGAGCCGTGAAGTTGTTCTTCTCATAGATGTATCCAGTTTGTGACATGATCTTGAATAATGGTGCCATTGTTAGAGAGTGGAAATTGCAGAGATAGAGATGATAGTTGCTTTTGAGAGAGAGAATTTAGAGCAGATAATTTGAGAATGATAAAAGAAAAGAAATGGAAATAAAATAAGCTTTTATACTATCTCAAAAATAACTGTAAAAAATAATGAAGTAAAATAAAGTAACCAATAAAAATTGCCCAAAATAGCCGTTTAAAAATAAACTGTAAAAATTCCATCAATTATCCGTCGTGTTATGCTTACAAACTGTAAGTATACTCGATGGATAATGTTCAGGAATTCAACGGCTAAGATTAAGACAATTCGACGAATGAGGATAAACTGTTATCCGTCGAGTTATAAAATATTCCAGAAAAATAATTGATTTTTATTAACAAATAGTATTTCGACGGATGATCAAACTCAATGGATAAAGATCATCCGCCGAGATGTGAATTTTGACTTAGCCAAAATTCCATCTGAAACTGAAAAATCAATTAAATTTTTGGCTGCATTACAACTTGCAAATTATCTGAAAAGATTTAAGAGTAATTTAGCATACATAATTCACTTACCAACCTTGAAAAGGTGGATTCATCCAGTGGCTTGGTAAATATATCTGCAAGTTGCTTTTCACTTGGAACAAAATGTAGTTCCACAGTACCATTCATTACATGTTCCCTTATGAAGTGGTACTTGATGTCTATGTGCTTTGTCCTTGAATGCTGTATTGGATTTTCAGTGATGGCAATTGCACTTGTGTTATCACAGAAAATGGGAATTCTTTCCACTTGCAGACCATAGTCTAGCAATTGGTTCTTCATCCACAAAATATGTGCACAGCAACTCCCAGCAGCAATATATTCAGCTTCAGCTGTAGAAGTAGAAACTGAATTTTGCTTTTTACTGAACCAGGACACAAGCTTGTTTCCTAGAAATTGACAGGTTCCTGTTGTACTTTTTCTATCAATTCTACAACCTGCATAATCTGCATCTGAATAACCATTTAGATCAAAACCAGAATCTCTAGGGTACCAAATGCCAAGTTTTGGTGTTCCCTTGAGATATCTGAAAATTCTCTTAATAGCTACTAAGTGAGATTCTCTAGGATCAGCCTGAAATCTAGCACACAAATATGTAGCAAACATTATATCTAGCCTACTAGCTGTTAAGTACAGAAGTGAGCTAACCATGCCCCTATAACTTGAAATATCCACAGACTTTTCAGTAGTGTTTAAATCAAGCTTAGTTGCAGTGGCCATGTGAGTTTTTGCAGATGTGCAATCCATTAGATCAAACTTGTTTAAAAGATCATAAATGTATTTAGTTTTACTAATGAATATTCCATCACTAACTTGCTTAACTTGCAAACCAAGGAAGTAAGTTAGTTCTTCCATCATACTCATTTCATACTAACTTTGCATCATTACTTTGCATCAATTTGGCAAACTTTTTGCAAAGTTTCTCATCTGTAGAGCCAAAATTAATGTCATCTACATAAATTTGAACAAGTATAATAGAGCCATTAACATTTCTAAATAATAAAGTTTTATCTACAGTACCTCTTGTGAAGTGATTTTCCAAAAGGAACTTTGATAAAGTGTCATACCAGGCTCTAGGTGCTTGCTTCAGTCCATAAAGTGCCTTCAAAAGATAGTAGACATATTCTGGAAAATTTGGATCCTCAAAACCAGGAGGCTGACTGACATAGACTTCCTGCTCCAAGTCTCCATCCAGAAAGGCACTTTTGACATCCATTTGATAGACCTTGAAATTGGCATGGGCTGCATAGGCTAAGAAGATTCTGATGGCTTCAAGTCTTGCAACAGGAGCAAATGTTTCATCAAAATCTATTCCTTCTTGTTGACAATAGCCCTTAGCAACCAATCTAGCTTTGTTCCTGACTATTATGTCATTTTCATCCATCTTGTTTCTGAATACCCATTTGGTGTCAATTGGATTCTTTCCTCTAGGTTTGGGCACCAGCTTCCATACCTTATTCCTCTCAAATTGGTCTAGCTCCTCCTGCATAGCTAAAATCCAATCAGGATCCAACAAAGCTTCTTCTACCTTCTTTGGTTCTTCCTTAAAAAGAAAGCTGATGTACATACATTCTTCTTGAGTTGCTCTCCTTGTTTGAACTCTAGAAGATACATAACCAATGATGAGCTCAAAGGGGTGATCCTTTGTCTATTTTCTTTGTTGAGGTAGATTAGCTCTAGATGAAGAGGCCTCATTGTTGTCTTGATGTGTGATTGAGTTTTGATTATTTGAAACTCCCCCTGAGTTAATGGATCTTTGATTTGAGAAAGGAAAGCTTTCTGTAAGTGATCTATTCTGACTTGCAGTTTCTTTTGATGACCCGATGGATGGTGAATCTTGAGTACCGACGGATGAAGCTGATTGTCTTCCGACGGATAAAGCAGATTGTCTCCTGACGGATGAAGCATTTTGCAACTCGATAGATGTTGAATTTTATGCTTCATTGGTAGGAGATTTTTCTGCATTATCCTTTAATACTATTTGTTGATCACTTTCATCATCACTGTCATCACTAACCATCTCCACATTGTCAAATTTGAGACTCTCATGGTAATCTCCATCTTGCAGTCCTTCAATCTTTTTATCATCAAGCACAACATGTATTGATTCCACAACAATGTTGGTTTTTAGATTGTAGACTCTATATGCTTTACCAACTGCACATCCAACAAAAATTACTTCATCTTCTTTAACATCAAACTTTCCATTCTGATCAGTTTGATTTCTCAAGATATAACATTTACAGCCAAAGACATGAAGAAAATTTAGAGTTGGCTTCTTGTTCTTGAGCAATTGGTAGGGAGTCATGCATTTTGCTTGATTAATCAGAGAAATATTCTGAGTGTAGTATGCAGTATTTATAGCTTCAGCCCAGAAATATGTTAGTAACTTAGACTCTTCAAGCATTATCCTTGCAGCTTCAATAAGTGATCTGTTCTTCCTTTCTACTACTCCATTTTGTTGTGGAGTTCTTGCTGCTGAAAACTCATGCAAAATCCCATTTTCTTCACAAAATGCTCTCATGACAGAATTCTTGAACTCGGTTCCATTGTCACTCCTGATTCTTCTAACTTTGAAATCAGGATGATTATTGACTTGTCTTATGTGATTGATGATTATTTCACTAGCCTCATCTTTAGATTTTAGAAAATATGTTCAAGAGAACTTTGAGAAATCATCTACAATTACTAGGCAAAATCTTTTCCTTGAAATGCACAACACATTGACTGGTCCAAACAAATCCATGTGTAGCAGTTGTTATTCCTAGTGAACTAACAATGAGATTTACAGAAGGGGGGTTGAATGTAAATCTCAAAACTTTTTCAAGTTTTGAGCAGTTTCAAAGGCTTTGTGTTTAAGATAAACAAGTGTGTGAATTGCTTTAAGCTAATACAGACAGATATATATTCAAGCACAAAAGTACAGAACACAACATACCTTAAAAACTTTTCTGGTGGATTTGTTGTTCCACCAGAGATGGTATTTCAGAAAATCTGTGATTCAAAAAGTTGATCACAGCTGCATCCTAGTACAAACTAGATAATTTTTCTCAAGATTTTTCTAAACAGCTCTGAAAAATTCTGTTCTAATTACTAGCTGCTACTTGGTTTATATAACACCAAGTTTATAAGTGAAGACAAAGATAAAAGTACAATAATAAAATAAGTTCTCCACTTATTTCTTCTCCATTTTACTCCAGTGCATTGTTGACTATTGCCTCTTTATACTAGAGTAGAACAGCTGCTTTTTCTGATGTTCCTGAAATAGGCTACCACATCTCAGTTGTCTCTGTCAACCCATGTGCCTCTGTTTGTAGGTACAACTACCACTTGTCAACTGCTATTTAACAGAACATCCGTTGAAGCCTTCATCCGTTGATGGCTTTATCCGTTGATGTGTTAGCAGTTGAAGCTCTATCCGTTGATGCACTCATCCGTTGAAGGATGTTATCCGTTGAAGCTTTAGAGACATCCGTTGAAGCTTTGTTTCTCATCCGTTGAAGGTCTTTAAGTTATCCGTTGACACCATTTCATTTATACAAAATTACAAGGCATGAAATATTTACAATTGGCCTTCCTATCCGCATATCCTTTAGTAGTCAACATGACTTATAATTTCCCTCAACATTTAAGAATTATATCTCAAATTCAGAGACTGAAATGTGCTACAACACTAGACTTATTTCTAAGTAAAGCTACACCATCAACGGATAGCCAAAGTGGTCTTATCCGTTGAGGCTACAAACACTAGATTTCTACTTAAGTATTTTGTTAAACATATCATCAAACTAATGTACATATATTCCTAACAATCTCCCCCTATTTATGTCTATAAGAATTGTAGACCTAAATTCAAGGTTAACTTGATGATAACAAAACACTTAAAAAATATATGAACTGAAACTAAGTAGAAATTTAAAAGTGTTGCAAAAGTGTATGTACTAGAAGGTAATTGAAGATTTACAGTGTTTCCAAGGGTGCTCCACTAGTCTGAGCAAATCATCTTTTTCTTCTTTGATCCCTGGTTTTCTTTCCTAGCCCTTTGTCATTTTCCTCAATTTGGAGTTGGAGTTGTCTGAAGAATTCAGCTTCATCTTCATCACTGATATCCAACTTAGATTGCATTTCTTTGAGAGTTTCATTGCTGGCAATCTTGAGTTGGTCTTCAAGTCTGAAAAATCTTCTGACTCCTTTATCATCTCTGAATTCCATCAACCAATGAGGTGATTTGTGAATTGTAGTTCCCCTTTCTTGAATGAGTAAGGTTCTGGGCAAAGCATTGGGCTCCCTCCAGGTTTTCCTTATGTTGGCAATCTTGTTGAGAATTTCAGTCTTGGCAGTCCTGGTAAAGCCAGAATCCTTTTGTATGGCTGAAAAGACTCTGATCAAGGTAGAGTAGCCTTCATTCAGAATCCTGTAGAGAGGCCATGTTCTTTCCCCAGCTCCTTTGTATCTGAACACCAATCTCTCTGGTAGCTATCTGTAAGCAGCAATTCCCCTTACATCCTCCAGCTCATCCAGATAGAGTTCAATGTCTGAAATTTCTTTTATGTCACAGATGTGAACATAATCATCTTTAGAAATGGGTGGCTTAGGGTTAGGTTTATGTTTTTGAGTGAATTTCTTAGAGTTTAGGGGAGGTGTAGATTTGGATTTTCTTTTCTGTTTCTTTGGTAGTGGAAGAGTGGTTAAAAAGGTAGGCAAATTGATGGTGTCCCAATCAATAGGTTCCTCTTTTGGGATGATTGGTTCACCATGGATGTTTATAGTGGGATCAGCAACAAAGGGTTCAGGTACGGAAGGTAGAGATTTAGTTTCTTCAGTGTTGCCTTCACTCCTTCTATTTGCCTTGGCCTTTCTTCTGTTTCCCTTCTGCCATTCCTCTTTTTCCTCCATGCTTTCACCAAATATACTCCCAAAAACCTCATCTAAGTTTGCAATCTTGTCTTCACCTCTGACTTCAATTCCTTTCTTATTTTCAACTAGACTTGACTTTAGCTTTTGTTCAAGCTTTGCTTGTGCTCTTTTGTCAGCCTTGAGTTTTTCAGCTTCTTTCTTTAACCTTTTGGTTTCTTCCCTCTTGGCTATTGAGAATTTGGGATGTCCTTGCATCACACATATGCTCTTTCCCTCTCTAAAGATAATAGCCATGTTTCTCCTTACTGCCTCATCCATGATCTCCTTGTGTTTTATGATGCTTGTACCCAAAACTTTGTCTTCATCAGGCTTTGGAAGAGGAAAGTCCACTTCTTTCATCTGAGCAAAGTCTAGAGGGTTCTTTGTGGAGTCCTTGCTGGATCTGGTGTTGGGCTTGAGAACCATAGGTTTTAGATTCTTGAAAGAAGTCTCTCCAACCTTATTTCTCCTTTCTGGCTTGTGCTCCATATTGATTGGTTCAACCTTTGTGCTATGTTTCACAGATATTGATTTATCTTGTGTTGAGCCAAACAGCTGTTGCATCCTTTCATCAATTCTCCTCCTTTGCTCTTTCACTTGAATTTCAGCTGCTGCTAGCTGGATTAAATCAATTCCATCAGGCTTTCCTTTGATTTGAATGATTGGAGAAGTAGTGATGGCAGGAACTAGCACTTTAGATATTTGGATTTTTGTAGATGGCTCTCCTTCCCCTTCCCTTTTACTCTCCCCCTTTTTGTTATCATCAAGGAGAGGGGTCAAGCCCTGTGCTTGTGCCAACTGCATAAGTAGATTTGTTTGAGATTGTTGGTTGTGAAGAATGGTGGCCACAGAATCTTCAATAACTTGAACTCTGTCTTCCAATTTGGCCAGCCTCTTTTCAGTATGTGATTCCTTTTTCAATCTCAACAAAATGTCCTGCATTGTACCAAAGGGCATGACTGAATCCAATTTTTCAGAATTTTAGGATTTCAAGTCAGCAATATCCTTTCTGAGTTCATCCACACTCAGATTCTGTCTTACTTGCTGTAACTTCATGAGATGCAGTGAGTCCAAGTGAGCTGTAAGAATAGCCTTTGTACCAGCATGAGAAGTTTTCTGAATGGCCTGTTTGATAGTACTGATTTGTTTGACTAAGGAGACATTGAATTGCCCTGTTGTAGACTCCTTTGTGAAGGCCCATTCAGGTAGATTTGGAATAGAACTAGGGCCTTCATCTCCCCCTAAGTTCATGCTTCTATCAGAAGAAACAAAGTCATCATCATCAGAATTTACTCCAAATTCTTCAAATGACTCACCAGCTGTTGAAGGCATCTTGTTAATAGCAGTTTTGTCCCTTTGAAGAGATGCTGTTGTATGTACTAGATGTAGTGCCTTTTCTGCCTCCACATTGCCCTGTGCAGCCAATACTTGATAGGCTGAAACAGGATGAGTAAAAGTGTCAGCATCCAAGGAAATGCTATCAATTACAGCTTTGTAATGTTGCTGAAATTGTCTTTCCTTTTCAGCATCATTCACAATCATTGGCTCACTAGCAATGGATGGATCCATCCTTATATCTGCTGTACCTGCCTTTCTCTCATTTTCTCTATGTTCTTGCATCAGGGGCTCCCCCTGGCTCACACAACTCACTCCCTCACCTTCACCTACTAAGGTGGTACTCCTCTCACTTACTTTTGCCATGCTGGAAGAAATAGCATGTATATTTGAGCTCTCAATCTCTCCTTTTGCCTGGGAGCAACCCAGCCTCTCACTCAAATTGTCACTCCCTTCCCTCAGTCCTAGAAGTGATTGTACAGTAATCAAGTCTTCTACACTTGGAATTGTTTCAGTTGTGTGTGTAGAGACTATCAACGGATGAGGAATAGCCGTTGAAGGTGAAACTGATGGTATCAACGGATAACTGCTGTCAAGCTTATCCGTTGAAGAACAACCACTTGTCAACGGATGAGTGATATCCGTTGAAGAAGGAAAAAAAGTAGAAATTGAAAGTGATATAACTGTTGAATATGTGTAGATTGATATGAGTTTTGGTGACACAGATCCTTCAATTACATCTGAAAGAATTTGCGGGTGATCCAACAAATCATCTAAAAGATGATGATCACCTGTATTTGAGTGGGGCTCCTCCCTGAGTTGTAAAGAGGGAGAATCAGGAATTGATGGGAATAACATATCCACATCTAGAGATGGTGAGGAAGTGTGTGGTGATTGATGTGTGTTAATTGTGAGAGAATGGGGCTGTGACTCCACATTTGTTGGAGCCACATCAAACTGAGTTTGAGAAGGCATAGATACAGATGGATGTATATGTGCAGTGTATGCACCCTGTGTAGAAGATTGGGTTCTAGCTCTCTTTCTTCTAATAAAGGCTTTTGTTGGTGAGTGTTTGGCTTTAGTGTCCCTCCCTCGTTTGTATGTTCCTGGTTGGGAACTATTTTCAATAGTTACATCCTTTTGGGAGGATGCAGCTAGGGATATGGTAGTAACCTTTTCAACCACCACAGCTTTTTGAGAAACTGTGGCTTGGCTAGCTTGGGAAGCACTTTTCTCTCCTTCCTTATCCTGGGGGTTTCTTTGATGTTCACCCCTCCCCTCACCACTCACACCCTGTTCACTCCCCTCAGGGTTAATGGTAGGTGTTACAACTGTTGTCTTTTGAGAAACAACAGAGGTGGTTTTCTTTGTCTTTGATTTTGAAAGTTTAGTTTTGGTGACCTTGGTAGGAATCTGTTGGGGCATTGTCACAGATTCCATGGCCACACTAGAAGATAAAGAAATAGAGGGGTTGGAAGAAGTAGGAGTTGTAGAAGCAATTACCTCACCTACCTGTGGTGCATTCATGATTGGTAAATATACCAATGGCACACTGCTGTTGAGATCCATTCTCAATAAATCTGCAAGAACTCTTTTCTCTTGTGCCCAGCACTTGAGTTTATTATTCTCATTCGTAATGACCAAACCTTCAGCAACATGGTTAGCCAATAACATAAAGAATCTAGCATAATAGATGTTATTAGGTCTATTAGCTTTGTTACCTAATCTAGTACCTAATTCTAGCATAATATAGTTGCTAAAATTAAAATACCTATCAGAAACAAGCATATAGAGCATATTAACAAGAGATGAAGTTATGGCATCAAAATTGCTAATTTTCCCAGAGAAAACCTTGATAAAGGCATCCCCAAGAAAACTCCATTCTTTCCTAAGGCCTTTTCTTCTAATACTCCCTAAACTAGCAGAGTTAAGAGAATAACCTATGGAATCTAGCATGCTGGATACATCATTATCAGTGTGTGGTGTCATGGCATTATTCTCAGGTAATTTAAAACATGCTAGTAAGTCATCACAGTTAACACAGTGATTTTTACCTTTGAGAGTGAAGGAGATAGTCATATCTATGGAGTTGAACTCAGCAGATGTCCAAATCTCCTCAACTACTTCACAGTAAATCGTTGGGGCTTCCAGCATTGCATAACTAAGTTTACAGTTTTTGATGAAGTCCATCATTTTGTGATAATCTGAGTGGGCTTCATTCTTTTCTACCAAAGCTATGAAATTGTTCTTCTCATAGATGAACCCAGATTGAGACATAATCTTTACTACTGGTGCCATTGTTGTGAGTAGAAATTGCAGAGAATAACTTGAAGGTTTTGCAGAGAGAAAATGGTAAAAGCTTTGAAATTTCAAGAAAGCGTAAAGTAAAAATGAAAAATCAGAAGGGCTTATATACTTTCTAAAAAAAAACATAAATAAGAGATTAAACAATAAATATGTGTAAGTGAATTTCAGCCGTTTAAGAATAAACTGTAAGTATTATGAAAACTACCTTTAAAACAAATACATACAGCTGTATGTATGAGTATCAACGGTTAAGACAATAGAATCAACGGCTGTGAAACACTTGAATCGACTGATGTGATATTTCAACGGATAAGGTAAACTGTCATCCGTTAAAGAGCACTTCAGTTTTATCCGTTGACGGATAAAAATTCCAGAAATGTATATGACTTTCAACGGATAATGAACATCCGTTGACAGAACAATTTTGACTTTCAACGGATAGGGAATATCCGTTGATGGAATAATCTATGTTAAAAATCAAATTTGTTCTTGCAGCTAATACATTTCAGGCTTCAATTTAAATTGCAATAAGGACATGAATTTTAAAAGTAATTAAGCATACCTAGCTCACTTACCAATCTTGTGAATGTTGATTCATCAAGTGGCTTGGTAAATATGTCTGCAATTTGTTGTTCACTTGGAACAAAATGAAGTTCCACTGTACCTTTCATCACATGTTCCCTAATGAAGTGGTACTTGATATCAATGTGCTTGGTCCTTGAGTGCTGCACAGGATTCTCTGTTATGGCTATGACACTTGTGTTGTCACAAAAAATAGGAATTCTATCAACATGTAGTCCATAATCAAGGAGTTGATTCCTCATCCATAACACTTGAGAGCAGCAACTTCCAGCAGCAATGTATTCAACCTCAGCTGTAGAAGTAGAGACTGAATTTTGCTTTTTGCTAAACCATGATACAAGCTTGTTTCCCAGGAATTGGCAGGAGCCTGTTGTACTTTTCCTGTCTATTTTGCAACCTGCATAGTCTGCATCTGAGTAGCCAATTAGATCAAAACCAGACTCTCTAGGGTACCAAATTCCTAGATTTGGAGTCCCCTTGAGATATCTGAAAATTCTTTTAATAGCTACTAAGTGAGATTCTTTAGGGTCAGCTTGAAATCTAGCACAGAGATATGTAGAAAACATTATATCTGGTCTACTGGCAGTTAAATATAAAAGTGAACCAACCATGCCTCTATAACTTGTAATGTCCACAGACCTTTCAGTCTTATTTAATTCAAGTTTGGTGGCAGTGGCCATGGGAGTTTTTGCAGATGAACATTCTATTAAGTCAAACTTCTTTAATAGATCATAAATATATATAGTTTGACTAATGAAAATTCCATCACTAACTTGTTTAACTTGTAAACCAAGAAAATAGGTTAGTTCTCCCATAAGGCTCATTTCATAATTACTTTGCATTAGCTTAGCAAACTTTTTACAAAGCTTATCATCTGTAGATCCAAATATTATGTCATCTACATAAATTTGAACAAGTATACTAGAGCCATTAACATTCCTAAAGAAGAGAGTTTTATCAACAGTACCTCTAGTGAAGTGATTCTCCAAAAGGAATTTTGATAAGGTTTCATACCAGGCTCTAGGTGCTTGCTTCAGTCCATAGAGTGCTTTCAACAGATAATACACATAGTCTGGAAAATTTGAATCTTCAAACCCTGGAGGTTGACTTACATAAACTTCTTCCTCCAATTTCCCATTTAGAAATGCACTCTTGACATCCATTTGATAGACTTTGAAATTGGCATGGGCTGCATAGGCTAGAAAAATTCTGATGGCTTCAAGTCTTGCAACAGGAGCATATGTCTCATCAAAATCTATTCCCTCTTGTTGAGAATAGCCTTTAGCAACCAATCTGGCTTTATTCCTTATGACAATGTCATTTTCATCCATCTTGTTTCTGAATACCCATTTTGTGTCAATAGGACTCTTGTTCTTTGGTTTGGGTACCAGCTTCCAAACTTTGTTTCTCTCAAATTGGTTCAACTCTTCCTGCATAGCTAATATCCAATCTGGATCCAATAAAGCTTCTTCCACTTTCTTAGGTTCCTCCTGAGATAGAAAACTACTATACAGACATTCATCTTGAGTAGCTTTCTTGTTTGCACTTTAGATGATGCATCACCAATGATCAGTTCAAAGGGATGATTCTTGGTCCATTTCCTTTGAGGTGGAAGATATACTCTAGATGAGGTGGCCTCAGTATTGTCATGATGTGAGACAGAGTGTTGATTAGTTGAAACTCCCCCTGAGTTGTTGGTCCTTTGTAGGGAACTTGGAGTTCTATCAACTGATGATGTAAATCAATTATCCGTTGATGAACTATGATCAACGGATGCTTCATTTTGTACTTCAACGGATGATGCATTATATCTTTCAACGGATACTGCATTGCCTCTATCAACGGATGCAAAATTTTGTGCATTATCCAAGGGCATGTTTTGAATCCCTTTTAAAGTGTCATCTCCATCAGTCTCCTCTTCACTATCATCACAATATATCTCAATGTTGTCAAATTTGAGTCTCTCATGGTGTCCCTCATCTGTTAGTCCATCAATCTTTTTATCATCAAACACAACATGCACAGATTCCATAACAATGTTGGTTCTTAGATTGTATACCCTATAAGATTTTCCAGCTGAGTAACCAACAAATATCCCTTCATCAGCCTTTGCATCAAACTTCCCTTTATGGTCAGATTGATTTCTCAGTATAAAGCATTTACATCCAAAGACATGAAGAAAGTTTAGAGTTGGTTTTCTTCTCTTGAACAACTGATAAGGAGTCATGCCTTTAGCTTGATTGATCAAAGAAATATTCTGAGTGTAGCAGGCACAATTAACAGCTTCAGCCCAGAAATATGTTGGTAACTTAGATTCTTCAAGCATTGTTCTAGCAGCCTCAATTAAAGATCTGTTCTTTCTTTCAACTACCCCATTTTGCTGAGGTGTTCTTGGAGCTGAGAACTCATGCATGATTCCATTTTCTTCACAGAACAGCCTCATTGTCAAATTCTTGAACTCAGTTCCATTGTCACTCCTGATATTCCTAACCTTCAAGTCAGGATGATTATTGACTTGCCTGATGTGATTGATAATGATTTCACTTGCTTCATCCTTTGATCCAAGAAAATAGACCCATGAAAACTTTGAGAAATCATCTACAATCACTAAGCAATATCTTTTTCTTGCAATTGACAATACATTGACTGGTCCAAACAAATCCATATGTAGCAGCTGTAATGGTTCATCAATTGTTGTTTCAAGCTTCTTTTTGAATGATGCTTTCCTTTGTTTGCCTTTCTGACAAGCATCACACAAACCATCCCTTGAGAATTCAACAAGAGGAATTCCTCTAACTAAGTCCTTTTTGACTAGATCATTCATTGTCTTGAAATTCAAATGAGATAGCTTCTTGTGCCATAGCCAACTTTCAACTGGACTTGCTTTGCTGAAGAGACAAGTAATAGATTCTGCATCAGTAGAGTTGAAGTCAGCTAAGTACACATTTCCTTTTCTAACTCCAGTTAGAACCACTTTGTTGTCTTTCTTACTGGTGACAACACAGGCTTCAGAATTGAAGGAAATTGTATTCCCTCTATCACATAGTTGACTGATGCTCAGTAAGTTGTGCTTGAGACCATCAACTAATGCAACTTCATCAATGATGACATTCCTTGTTGAAATCAAGCCATATCCCATAGTAAACCCTTTGCTGTCATCTCCAAAGGTTATGCTAGGGCCAGCTTTCTCCTTAAACTCTGTGAGCAGGGAGAAATCTCCTGTCATGTGTCTTGAATAGCCACTGTCCAAGTACCATAGATTTCTTCTGTTTCCCTGCACACCATAAAATCAATCAAGTTGATTTTGGTACCCAAGTTTCCTTGGGTCCATTCATGTTAGCCTTTCTCCTAGACTTCATTCCTCCTGCATCTTTAGACTTAGGTAACTTTGAGTCAACCTTGATTTTAGATGTAGTTGGTTGAGGTGTAGGGTTAGTCACAGAATCATTTAGCACATTTGGAATTTGATAAGGCATGGATTGTGCAAACATGTTATTCCACATAGGCATATTGTATGACATTTGAGGCATACTAAATGCAGCAAGATAAGGATTGTTAAAATATGGCATGTTTGCAAAATGTGCATAAGGATTCTGTTGAGACATAACAGGCATAGCATGCAGAGGTGATGCAGACATATTAGGCATGGAAGAGGGTACAGGTATGGGAGTTTTCTTAATAGATTTGCAATTAGCAGATAGATGATTAACACTATTACAATGCACACAGCTTTTTCTAGGAGCATACTTATCAGGTGTGTAATTGTTATGTTTGTTAACCCCTACCTTCCCATTTCTATTAGATTTCCTTTTAGTTTCCTTTTTATCCTCAACCACTTTGAGCCTATTCTTTAACTGTTCTAAGGTCATGTGTCCTATATTCACCTTACTGAAATCTTTGGATGTACTTGCTTCTTCTTTGACAAAGTTCTTGGAAGTTGAACCAAACTTTTTGTTGAGTTTCTTTAGATTTTCACTTTTAGAAACATCTGCCTGTTTTAATTGAGGAACCTTCAACGGATGCTCCTTTTCTTCCTTCAACGGATAATTTTCATCATCCGTTGATTCCACATCCGTTGACAGCCCATCAATTAATTCCATTTTCTTTTTGTTTTTATCCCAGGCAGTCTCACAAAATGATTCAATTCCTTGGACCTTGACAATTTGAGCACTAACATCCCTAGATGTCTTCCAGGCTTTAATCACCTCTTGCTCTCTCTCTAATTGATTAGAAAGTATTTCTACTTTCTTAACAGATTCAGCTAGTTCATTTTCAACAGATATACAATGTAGCTTAGTTTTCTCTAGGTCAATCAACTTATCTTCTAACACAGCATTTCTATTACTTAAAAACAGATTGTTCTCTTTAATCCTACTATTTTCTTTAGCAAGAGATTTAAGAGACACACGCAAGTGATACAATTCAGTAGACATGTCATTAAAAACATCATTGCACTCTTCTTTAGTAAGCTGTGTTAAATCATTAGTGATTACCTGGTTGCTTGATGAACTAACTTCATTTTCCTCAGAATCAGCCATGAGAGCCAAGTTGACATATTCCACATCTTCATCCTCTTCTTCTCCATCAGCTGCCCAATCTTTTTCTTGAGTAATGAAAGCCTTCTCCTTTTGCTTGAGCAGATCAAAATATTTCTTTTTGTAATCTACTTGGTCAAATTTCTTCTTTTCAGAAGTTGGCTTTCTGCACTCACTTGCAAAGTGTCCACTTATACCACAATTGAAACACTTGAACTTGGATTTGTCCACCATGTTCTTATGAGGTTTAGTGGCTCTAGTGTTTTTCTTAAATTTCATCTTTACAAATCTTCTGGACAGAAATGCAAGATGCTCATCAATACCATCAGAGTCATCTTGGCTGGAGTTGTCTTCATTCTCAGCAACTTGCTCCTTACCCTTGCTTGATTCTGATTTGCTTGTGCCATCTTTGGAGTTTAATGTTGATCTCACAGTTTCTTGTCTGCATTCTTTCTCATTTTCAGCTACCAAGGCAACTGAACCTCCTTTCTTTCTTCCCTTCTCCAATACCTCATCCTGTTCCAGCTCTAGTTCATAAGTCTTCAAGATTCCATATAATCTTTCAAGAGTGAAGTCCTTATAATCTTGAGAGTTTCTCAAGGAGACAGTCATGGGTTTCCATTCCTTTGGCAAGGATCTTAAAAATTTAAGATTTGAATCCTTCACCTGGTACACTCTACCATACAGCTTCAGTCCATTCAACAGCTTTTGAAATCTATTGAATGTGTCATTTAAAGATTCATTTTCTTCAAAATGAAAATACTCATACTGTTGAATGAGAAGCTGCATTTTGTTTTCTTTTACTTGTTCTGTACCTTCACACAGTAGCTGAACTGTGTCCCAAACCTCTTTGGCAGTTGTGCAATTTATCACATTATCAAACATATCCTTGTCAAGACCATTAAACAAAATGTTCATAGCCTTCTTATCCTTGTGGACTTCTTCTGTGTCTTCCATTGTCCATTCTGCTCTAGGTTTTGGAATGGATTGACCAACAACAATTGTGGTTGTAGCAACTGTGGCTACTTTGTGGGGAATGTGAGGACCATTCTCAATGCAGTTTACATAACCTTCATCTTGGGAGAGTAGATGAAGGTGCATTTTCACCTTCCAATGGTGATAACTGTCTTTGTCAAGAACTGGGATTTTTACTCCAATATCCTTCTTACTCATCTTTGTTAGTTTCCAAGAACTTTAAACTCTTTGTGTGTCAAGAGCCTGCTCTGATACCAATTGTTATTCCTAGTGAACTAACAATGAGATTTACAGAAGGGGGGTTGAATGTAAATCTCAAAACTTTTTCAAGTTTTGAGCAGTTTCAAAGGCTTTGTGTTTAAGATAAACAAGTGTGTGAATTGCTTTAAGCTAATACAGACAGATATATATTCAAGCACAAAAGTACAGAACACAACAGACCTTAAAAACTTTTCTGGTGGATTTGTTGTTCCACCAGAGATGGTATTTCAGAAAATCTGTGATTCAAAAAGTTGATCACAGCTGCATCCTAGTACAAACTAGATAATTTTTCTCAAGATTTTTCTAAACAGCTCTGAAAAATTCTGTTCTAATTACTAGCTGCTACTTGGTTTATATAACACCAAGTTTACAAGTGAAGACAAAGATAAAAGTACAATAATAAAATAAGTTCTCCACTTGTTTCTTCTCCATTTTACTCCAGTGCATTGTTGACTATTGCCTCTTTATACTAGAGTAGAACGGCTGCTTTTTCTGATGTTCCTGAAATAGGCTACCACATCTCAGTTGTCTCTGTCAACCCATGTGCCTCTGTTTGTAGGTACAACTACCACTTGTCAACTGCTATTTAACAGAACATTCGTTGAAGCCTTCATCCGTTGATGGCTTTATCCGTTGATGTGTTAGCAGTTGAAGCTCTATCCGTTGATGCACTCATCCGTTGAAGGATGTTATCCGTTGAAGCTTTAGAGACATCCGTTGAAGCTTTGTTTCTCATCCGTTGAAGGTCTTTAAGTTATCCGTTGACACCATTTCATTTATACAAAATTACAAGGCATGAAATATTTACAATTGGCCTTCCTATCTGCATATCCTTTAGTAGTCAACATGACTTATAATTTCCCTCAACATTTAAGAATTATATCTCAAATTCAGAGACTGAAATGTGCTACAACACTAGACTTATTTCTAAGTAAAGCTACACCATCAACGGATAGCCAAAGTGGTCTTATCCATTGAGGCTACAAACACTAGATTTCTACTTAAGTGTTTTGTTAAACATATCATCAAACTAATGTACATATATTCCTAACAGCAGTTGCAAAGGTTCTTCAATTGTTGAATCAAGCTTCTTCCTGAATGATGCTTTGATCTGCTTTCCTTTTTGGCAGGCATCACACAATCCATCCTTAGAAAACTCCACTTGAGGAATGCCTCTAACCAGTTCTTTCTTTACTAGTTCATTCATGGTCTTGAAGTTTAGATGAGATAGTTTCTTGTTGAAAGGAATATGTCCTAAGTCCAATCGTGTATTAGGATTTAGGAATAACTTTTATGTAATTTGTTTTGATTTCATTGATATTAATAAAAGACTTGTTTTGTTTTTATTACGGGCTCTATCTATTTAAGTGTTTAAATAAGATATACCATAGTTTAGAGTAAAGCTTTTTATGGATTATGATGAGATCATAATAGTGAGACCTAAAAAGATGATAACTCTAAACTTAAATAGTTCCTGGTCATAGGATTACTAACTGGTAATTAATAATCCGCAAAGATCGGTACATACTATGCTTGCTTCATTACGAAGGATGTCTGTTCTCATAGACATTTGTGTGGTGACACTATAGCTAGTATGTAGGTGCTTATTATAGAATAAGTTCACTGAACATGACTCGCACAGCTGAACAACTGATGGAGTTCACTCACGTGTCAGCGGTTGTTCGCAGAGTGATAGTTGTACAAGTATCCTTAGACTTGAGGTCATCATAGTAATCTTGTGTACACTGAACTATGCTTTGGTTTAGTTCTTAGTCTCCAGGGACAATTATTAGGGCTCTTCTGGGTATAGGAATTTGTACACGAAGATAGTGTATGATCAATAAAGGATCTACCCCTTCCAGTGAAGGAAGCGAATGTTCAAGGCTGATCCACTTATGCTAGTTCAGGAATCTCTGGCCAGAGTGAATGAAATTAGAAAGGAGTTTCTAATTTGCATAGAACTACGCATATTAAATGGTAAGCAAGTGATTGAATTAGATAGGCTTGACACGAGATCCATGCCTTGTATTTAATCGGAACATTGTAGGGTAGAAGGAGTTTATTGTACGGTAACTATTCACTGAATAGGTTCTTAGTATTCTAAGCAGTGAATTCATATTATCCGGATAGTCGCGATATGCTGAGAAGTATCCCTCACAATGTAGAATAAATATGATTAATTAATCATATTTAATAAATTAGAGAATTTATATAAATAATGATAAAATAGTTTTATTATTATTTATTTCTACTACCGGCTTAATATTGAACCTACAGGGTCACACTATAAAAAGAGAATGATTTAATGGTGGAGGAATTAATTAATAATGGCTAAATAATTATTTATTTGTGAAATAAATAATTAATTGGAAAATTTAATAATTGATTAAATGAGATTTAATTGATTATAAATTAATTAAGAAAAGTTCTTAATATTATTAATTAAAGGATTTAATTTTTGGAAATTAAATCAAGAGAGAGAATTATTTCTAAAGTGTTTAGAAAAAGGATTAATGATTAAAAGGTGTTTTAATTATTAATGAGAATAATAAATGGGATAATAATATTTATGGGAAAATTTCAGCTGAAAATTTTGCCTATAAATACACTATTATAGACCCTATTTTATTCTAACCCACATCGAACCCGAAAACCCAAAAAAGTTTGGAAAACCCAATTCTCTCCACCTTCTTCCTCCTCCTTAACATCATTTTCTTGGTGGATACCGGTGGAGTGCTTCACACTTGAGGAGCAACTGCTAAGGATCTCTGATCGTTGTCTCCGAATTATTTTAAAAGGTTAGATTCGATCCCTCGAATTTTTATTCACGATTTATATGCTTTTATTTGGATTTTGTATGTGTAAAAGTGTTTTGCCATGCCCCACTGCGTTAAAAATCCAACACTTGTGCCATAGCCAACTTTCATCCTGACTTGCTTTGCTGAGAAGACAAGTAACAGATTCTGCATTTGATGAGTTGAAGTCAGCTAGGTACACATTTCCTTTTCTCACACCAGTGAGAACCACTTTGTTGCTCCTCTTGTTAGTCACAACGCAGGCTTCTGAGTTGCAGGTTACTGAATTTCCTTTATCACAAAGCTGGCTGATACTCAACGAATTTTGCTTGAGTCCATCCACCAAGGTTACCTCCTCAATGATAACATTGTCTTTTGAAATCAAGCCATATCCCACAGTATAACCCTTGCTGTCATCTCCAAAAGTGATACTTGGGTCAGCTCTCTCCTTGAACTCTGTGAGCAGGGTAGAATCACCAATCATGTGTCTTGAACAACCACTATCCAGGTCATAGATTCTTTCTGTTTCCCTGCACACATCAAAATCAAATCAAGTTGATTTTGGTACCCAAGTTTCCTTGGGTCCTACCTTGTTAGCTTTCTTTTTCTGTTTCTTAGGCTTTATCTCATTTGATTTGAGAATATCAGATTCATCATTAGTCATTTGAGTGGAACCTTTGAAACCATTCATTACAACAGAATTATCATGCATATTTTGATTAACAGGAAATGGCATGCTGTTAGTAAACATGTTATTCCAGTAAGGCATGCTAAATGGCATTTGTGGCATACTCAATGCAGCATAATAAGGATTAGGTGCAAATGGCATATTAACAAACTGTGCATTCATATTCTGTGTAGACATAGCATTCATAGGCATAGAATACATGACATTTATGTTGGGAAAATGAGGTGGCACAGATATGGAAGTAGACATGGCAGTTTTGCAATTAACAGATAAATGATTTACACTACCATACTTGACACAGATTTTTCTAGGAGCATATTTATTAGGTGTGTAGTTGTTGTGCTTGTTAATTCCTACTTTACCATTTCTATTATTTTTCTTTTTAGCCTCTGTTTTAACCTCAATCTTTTCAAGTCTGTCACTCAATTGCTTGACAGTCATATGACCAACATTAGCCTTCTTCTCCTTCTTCACTTGACTAGATTCTCCTAGAACAAAATTCTTGGAAACTGATCTATATTTTTTATTTAACTTGACAAGCTTGGCTTTACTCACAGGCTTGCTCACAGTCGACGGATGAGGATTTATATCACTCGACGGATAACCCTTTTTGTTATCCGACGGATGACCCTCATCATCAGTCGAGTCTACATCTGTTAGCAATTCTTCCACTAAATTGGATTCTAGCTTCTCCTTGTTCTTCTTCCAGGCTGCATCACAAAAGGACTCAATACCTTGAACTTTGGTGATTTGAGCATGAACATCTCTTAATGTTTTCCATGCCTTAATCACATCTTGTTCTCGTTCAAGCTGCTTCTTCAAGATCTCTTCTTTCTTCAAGGACTCAGTTAATTCATCCTTAGCAATTTTACACTCAATTCTTAATTTTTCAAATTCAATGAACTAAGACTCTAGCACATTATTCCTCTCACTTAAAAACAAATTTTTTTTTTAATTTTAGCATTTTTCTTAGTAAGAGACTTAAGTGTAACACGCAAATGATATAACTTTGTAGACATATCATTTATTGCATCATTACACTCAGCTTTAGACAAATGTGCAAGGTTAGTGGTGATTACCTGATTTCTTGAAGAACTTGTCTCTATTTCATCAGACTTGGCCATTAGGGCTAGATTGATATAGCTGACATCTTCATCTTTATCCAGACCATCTGTTGCCCAGTCATTTTCTTGTGTAATGAAAGCCCTTTCCTTTTGTTTGAGCAACTCAAAATATTTCTGTTTATAATCCACAGGCTCAAACTTTTTCTTGATGGAATCTGACTTTCTACACTCACTGACAAAGTGCCCTGCCAAGCCACATTTGAAATATTTGAATTTTGATTTATCCACCATGTTTCTATTTGGCGTGGCTGCTCCAAAGTTCTTCTTGAACTTGAGCTTGGCAAATCTTTTGGAAAGAAATGCTAGATGTTCATCAATATCTTCCATATCATCTTGGCTCAAAGAATCTTTATTTTCTGCTACCAGCCCCTTGCCCTTGTTTTCACAGACTTTTGAAGTTAATTCAACAGCTTCCATCTTCATCTCCTTCTCTTTCTCTAACTCAGCAACTAGTGCAATGGACCCTCCTTTCTTCTTTCCTCTCTCCATCCTCTCATCTTGCTCTATTTCAAGCTCATAAGTCTTTAGGATTCCATACAATCTCTCCAAAATAAACTCCTTATAGTCTTGAGAGTTTCTCAATGAGACTGTCATTGGTTTCCATTCCTTTGGAAGAGATCTAAGGAATTTCATATTGGAGTATTTTGTCTGATAGACCCTTCCATGCAACTTCAGAGCATTTAGTAGTTTTTGAAACCTACTAAAAAAGTCAGTGAGAGACTCACTTTCTTCAATATGAAAATGCTCATATTGCTGAATCAGTAGCTGCATCTTGTTTTCTCTAACTTGCTCAGTGCCATCACAGATAATCTGTATTGTATCCCAAACTTCCTTGGCAGTTTTTCAATTGATGATGTTGTCAAACATGTCACCATCAACTCCATTGAACAAGATATTCATGGCCTTCTTATCTTTCCTGACTTGTTCAATATCAGGATCAGACCATTCATGCCTTGGCTTGGGGACATATGGTTCATTTCCAGTTACAGCTCTCATTGGTACATGAGGGCCTCTCTCTATGCAATCTACATAAGCCTCATCTTGAGAAAGTAAATGAAGATGCATCTTTACCTTCCAGTGATGGTAATTATCTTTATCCAGAAAAGGAATCTTGACTTCAACATCCTTCTTGTTCATCTTGTTGTTTTGTTGTGATCTTTAAACTCTTTGTTCTTCAAGAGCTTGCTCTGATACCAATTATTAGTCTCTTAACAATGCAACAAGAATTACAAAAGGGGGGTTGAATGGAATTCTTGAAACTTTCTCTTGGTTTAAAAAATTGTTCTACCTTAACAATATATATCTGTGTGAATTGATTTGCAAAGTGCGGAATAATAACTTGAAATGAATCAAAACACAAGTATTTAAAAACACAAGTCTTTAAAAACTTCCTGGTGGATTAGAATGTATCCACCAGAGATATATATTATATATATCAAGAGAACCCTGTGTAGCAATAAAAGCTCACAGCTGCTTACAAATGAACAACTAAGATTACAGAGAAATGCTAAGGGTGCAGCTTACAAATGTTTCTCTGAAAAATGTTCTTAGTCTTGTTGTTGTTTTATTAGCTACTTCTTGGTTTATATAACACCAAGATTACAAAGTAATAAGACAAGATAATAAAACAAAAACTATCAAGTCTAATACTATGCTGCTTCATTACTCTTTTCCAGCATCTTTGAATATTTTCATAATAGAATGGAAATGGCAATGTTTCTTTGTTCTCTAAAACCTAGTTGAATAGGCTTCCACATTCCATTTGCATACACTCGACGCATGTGACTGTGTTGTCACTGTCAACAGATGTTTGAATTCTTTATCCGTCGGGTTCATGATCACCCGTCGAGTTCATGATCATCCGTTGGGTTGTCTTATTGATCATCCGTCGAATGGCATTGTTGTTTATCCGTCGGGTAGCAATCTGGTACTTGACTTCATTTCATTTATGCAGAATTACAAGAGATCATCTATGTACAATTAATCAACCTATTGTGCATATCTAGTTAAAGTCAACATGACCTGAGTACTACTTATAGAATCTAAACAATGTGTATACAGAAATGTGCTACAGACTTATTGTTACACAAGCTACTCACTCGATGGATAATAAATCATCATCAGTCGGGACTATATTGAGTTATCCGTCGGGACTATAATCCTTATCCGTCGAGTGCTACATTTTTCACTAAGTAAAATCGACCAAGGTGTTTTGTTAATGAAATCATCAAGTTCACAACATATCCACAACAAACTTAAACTTGGGAGTTCATTTGGCACCCCTACCTTTTCATAATTTATTTGGATTGGGCAGGTGCAAAAATATAACTCTAACAAAATACTTAATCAAAATAAATTTTATATTTCTTAAACAATATTAAAATTTAAATTTATTCCAACTATAAAATTATAAATTTTGAAATTTAAAACCATACTATTAATCTCAGTTTCAATTTTTATTTTATAGTATTAATTTTAAACTTTTATAACTCTACTAAAATAAAATTAAATATGTAATCAACATTAAATTGTTAAACTTTTTAATAGAATTATAAAATATTGGCATTATTACTATATAATAAAAATCATAACTAAAATTGTTAATATTATTTAAAAATTTGAAATTTTCTATTTTGTATTCAAATCTATTTTTTAATATTATTTGAAAATATGTAACTTATTTTAAATATTTTTCTGCTTAAATTTTGATTTTGCCCATGTCTAATTCAATGATTCTCATAATTAATGCTCAAATATAAGTTATTAGGCGCATTTTACTTTTATCAAATTTCTGTTACATGTTTATTTTTGAACGAAAGTTGTGTAGATTACAATTATTTCTATTTTTTATTCAAAACTCAGGGGATAAATCCGCCTCTCATGCTTCTTATTTGTCAAAGTTTATTATAATTCAATTGAAATACGTATATATATTCTTTATTAATAAACGAAATCATATTTTATTAACGCACAAAAGTCCGTAAATATTGGCTCAGTTATTTAAAAAGGGGATAATTATTCTTTGGTCACAGGTCTTTGGTCACGTGTTTGAATTTCATGGGAGCAAAATTTATAATTATGCCACCTAAATAAGAGTCTGTAGCATAAGTGAATTTTATCTTGGTTCACGTGATTTGCAGGGCTATTGTGTGTGCTTACCTAGTGCGTACCCGAATGGTAACGGTTGCGGGCTCCCTACGATGAAAAAAGTACAAAAGTATCAAAATAACAAATTTGGGTACTCATATAACACAAATTGACTTTTATTCTATCTAAACTTTGTTTTTTAAATTAAAATTGACTTCTATTCTATCTAAACACTATTTTTTATTAATTGGTATGTTAATATTCATCCAATCGTCTATTTCTTTATAATTTGAAAAATATTTTTATCAATAATTAAGTATTATTAAATAAACTATATTGAAAAAGCTAATTATAAGATAATTATCAAATAAAATTAATTAAAATTAAATTATCTAAAATAACAAATATTTGGTTCATAATATAATTAAAATCTACAATCTTTATTTATAAGTAAAACTATATTTTATTGCAACACAAAAGTACCAAAGTATCAAAATACCAATTTTGTTACTCACCTAACATAAATTTACTTTTATTCTCTCTAAACTTTATTTTCTATTAGTTAGTGTTAATTCGAACGTATATTTACTTTTAATTTAAAAATTATTTTTTTATCAATAATTAAGTAATATTAAATAAACTATATAGAAAAATCTAATTATAAGATAATTATCAAATATTACTTAATATTAAATTACCAAAAATAACAAATATTTGATTTATAAGATAATAATGCAATTTATTTCAAACAAACAAAACTAATATGTTAGATTTATATAACAAGTAAAACAATGCATAATTAGAATTATATTGGAAAATTTTATATCGGAATTCGCTTTAATTACATAATTATTATTTGCAAGTACCAATTTAATATTTCATGTTGATATATTAACTTCGATCCCTGTTTCAAACCATAAATACTAATTTGATATTTTTGATCTTATCAATTATCTATACTAATAGGTAAAACCGTATTTTATTTGAACACAAAAGTACTAAATCTTACTATTCACTAGAAGAATTTATATAATTATTTTTAAATTTTATATAGTTGAATCTCAACTAATATGAACTGACTTATACTCTCTTTTTACTTTATTTTCACTTTAATTTTTTTTTGTCCATCCAAGCATCGATTTACTTTTAAATAACTGTATTAGTAAAAGTTAACATGTTAGATTTATATAACAAGTAAAATAATTAGGTACATAACTAGAATTATAACTAGATTTATAAGTCATATTAGTAAAAAAATGAACTATATGGTGAAATTTCATAATTACAATTGATTTCGATTTTTTCAATTATATAATTTAACTGCATTTATTTATTATATTTTGATCTATATTTCACACAAATTATGAGATTGAATTTTATGTAAATAATAATTTAATATTATTTTTAATGTCGGTGCCGTGTTTCACACGGATTAGCCACTAATAAACATATAAAATTTCGAATCATAATATAATATATCGCCAATAACATGACTCACATTGTTATAATTAATACTTCTAAGTAATAAGGTCACAATATTGATTCAATGGTTAAATTCTTATTTTTCAAATTATATCTTATATATAATTGGAGTAAGGGGGTTTGGATGGTATGGTTTGGTGGGTTGCACGTGCTAAAGTATAGTATAATAAAGACTATATTTATTCATTTATTATATTATTCCATCTACGTTCTGCAAATAAAATATATTGTAAAACGTGTTATTTTGCAAAACATGTTACACAAATAGCATAACTTCAACAAAATCATGCAAATCTCATATATTTACGGTACAATATGTATGTTCTGCAATATGTTCTGCAACATGAACATTTATGTTCTGCAAACTAAACATGTTTTGTAGAATATATATTTTTACAATGTTCTGCTTGTAAAATGTATGCAATCTACAAGATTTTTGATAGAATAGTGATGTTTGTCGAAAAATAATATGTTTTGCAATATTTTAAGCTATATTTTACTTGCAGAACATATATGGACTCCGAGGACTCCAATTAAAGGTGGACTCCATAGAACTTTACTCATACCATACAATATGTATAACAAACACAATAGTTATTTAATTAAAAAATGAACTATAATTATATATTCCTAAATGATATAAATTATATTAGAAGTATTATATTATATATATATATAATACAAGCAACAATTATCTTAATAAAAATAAATATAAGTAATAAATAAAAAATCATTTATAATTGGTTTAAAGTAGTACCATATTTTTAAAAAAATATTGAAATGGGTATATTTGATTTAAAATATTTTTAAATGTTTTAAATGGATAATTTTCATTAATTTATTATAAAATAAGGAAAATATTTAGATTATATTTAAGTACAAATATTATATTTCTTTGTTTCATTTTGTAAAAGGGAAAAATTACGAATTGTCTTCTAAAAAATTTAGAGCACATGACTCCTATAAAACATAAAAATGAGGAATAAATATAATCATAATAAATATAAAAAAATCAAAATTAAAATATATATCTAATAAAATACATTATACATTATATTTATTTCATTTATTCTATTATTCTATTATAATATTTAATAATATGTATAACAAACACAATAGGTAATTAATTAAGAAATTGAACTACAATTATATATTCTTAAATGAAATAATGTTAAAAATGTTATATATATATTTATATAATAAGAGAAAAAATTATCTTAATAAAAAATAAATATAAGTAAAAATAAACAAATCAATTGTAATTGTTAATGAGGTTAAAGTAGTACTCCCTCATTCCCTTCCAATAGTTTACATTTGTGAAGAAGTGTTCGACATGTATTTTAAGGTGCATAAAAAGTATATTATTTAACTTATTTTTACAATTTTCTTTTTCTGAATAAAAGTTGAATATTTTAATTTTTATTCAGAAAAACAAAATTGTAAAAAAATATTACACAACTATACTATGCACCTTAAAATGCGTGTCGGATACTCTCTAAAAAATGTAAACAATTGAAAAGAACAGGGAGTATCATTTTTTTTAAATGAAATGGGCAATTTTGATTTAAAATATTTTTAATAGATAATTTTAATTTTTATCTTATAAATGAGAAACACATTTAGATTGTATTTAGGGATAAATAATTATATATGTATTGTTTCATTTTATAAAATAAGAAACCTACGTATTGATTTTTACAAAATTTAGAGTACATAAATCCTATAAAACATAAAAATTAGGAATATAATAATAATAAAATTAGGAATATAATAATAATAATAATAAATTATAACAATTCAAAACTGAAATATAAATCTTAAAAAATACATTTAAAAGTATTATGACAAATAAATATAGTATTTTTTTTCAAAATCACTACACAAATATTTCCAATATTTAAGCTAAAAAAATTAAACAAATATCAACAAATAGAATGTAAAATTATACAAATTGATATTTAGATTTATTGAAGTTAATATTTATCAAAAATATAGTTGTAAACAAGTTTTAAAAAATTAATTTCACTAAAATAAACCAAAAAATTATTGTATACAACATAACAATGATATTAAGAAAGAAAAAATTACAAATTTTTTTAATTTCACAATTACAAAATATAAAAATATATTAAATTCACATTCTAAAATAACTAAACAAAATTATATATATATATATATTACCACCACTAAAAATAAATTAACAAACATAATAATTTTTAAAAGAAAATTAAAAATTATAAAAATATTATAATTTTTTTTAAATCACCCGTGTATTGCAGGGGTATAAAGCTAGTATCAAGAATTTGATTATTAGCGCCGTGTGCGTCCGTGTTTAATTAGAAAAAAATTGTTAAAATAATTTAAGTAGCTTGAATACGTGTATCTTTATGGTAGTTACTTATGGAGTGTGATTTGACATTTGAGAATTGTGATGCCAAAAACGAACTTTATGTTAATCCGTGATTTCTGATGATGCATTGAAGAAGTCTACAATAAATCAGATTGTTAGTTAGTTAGATAAGTATTAGAGTTTTGTTTAATGTTAACTTAGTTAACTGGATAACCTTTGACTTATCTTTTCAAAACAAACTCTATCTTAGATAAACCTAACATATTTCAAATTCCTTATCTTTCTCAGGTTTATCTCTTTCAAGAAACAATTCTAACGGATTACTTGTTTTACACATTCAAATATTTCAAACCTAATCTTATCTTTTATTATCTTTAAAAGAGTTTGAAATCTATTATATCCGTTACACGTTTTCTATATAAACCGACTTGATGTTTTTCAGAAACATACAACTCTCTGCACTTTCCATCTTATATCTTTCTGAGAAAAACATCCTCTTAATTACATTCATTGATTATCCAGTTAATTAAGAGTTTATAGTCGAGTTGTAATCTTTCACATTATTATCTTTGTATTTGAAAGGAAGGTGTATTGTATCACTTGTCCCGGGTTGTGGGAATATTGATTACAAGATCAATGCCAAGTAGCTGTGTGCTAGGTAGCTGTGTGCTAGGAAAAGGGTTCTTTCATTCAGGGCCAAGATTGTAATCAAGGAAAGTTTGTAAGTACTTTATTTAAGTGGATATAATACATTCTCTATGCTAGTTGGCATGGGGACTTGGATGTAGGCCATAGACTAGGTATAGGGGCCGAACCAAGTGAAAAGATTTGGTGTTCTTGCATTAACATATTTTCAGCATTGCATGTTTATATTTCTGCAACTTACATTCTGCTGAATATATAGTATCTGTCTCATTTAGTTACAGCCTGTCTCATTTGCTAAGACAAAAGAGACTGACTCATTTGTGAACAGTTGCACTTTAACTAATTCTGTTGAGCCTACGAATTTCATTTGGTATCAGAGCAGGTACATTTAATTCTCTTTTTAGTGTTTATTTTGCTAGCGATCCATGGCTCAACCAGATAGGTATTCAAACAATTATCCACCACTGCTTCATGGTGCTGAAAACTACAATGATTGGAAGTTTCGTATGAAGATATTTCTCCAGCGTGATGCATTCGAATGGGATGCTGTAGAAAATGGTTTTACAATTCCCATGAAAGAAGGGAAGCCAAAATCTCTCAAGGATCTTTCTCCTGAAGAAGTGAATGCAATGAACTCCAATGCTAAAGCGATGAACTCACTTCTCAATGGCATGGTAGCTACAGAATTAAGAAAAGTTTCAGCATGTACTACTGCCAAGCAGATTTGGGATACGATCAAAGTCAGCCACGAAGGCACGTCTAAGGTACGTGAAGTAAAATTAAGTATGCTAATGAGTGACTATGAAGGTTTCAGGTTGGAAAGAGATGAAAGCGTTCGAGATGCTCAAGGGAGGTTTCTGACATTAATGAACTCCATCTCACTTCTGGAAAGGATCATTCCTCAATCTGAGATTAATAGGAAAATCCTCAGAGCAATGCCAAAGAAATTTGCTCCAAAGGTGACAATTCTGCAGGATTCGACACTACTTTCGACTATGGATACTCTAACACTGTTCAGTGAATTGGAAGAATTCGAGAATCAACTACGCAGATATGATGAAGAAGATGAAGCTCCTCGCAAGAAAACTCTGGCTCTTAATGCAGATGCAGGTGATTCTTCTGAAGATTCTGATGAGGAGATTGCACTTCTCACTAAGAAGTTCCACAAATTTCTGGCCAAAAAAAATACATCTAAACGACCCATGAAGTCTTCATTTCCAAAGAAAGAATTCAGACCTAGTTCAAACAAGGAAGGCAAAAATAATCAAAACAAGGATGCATGCTTTGAGTGTGGAAAGAAAGGTCACTTCAAGAAGGACTGCTACAAGCTCAAAGCCAAAAAGAAAGCTTTACTCACATGGAGTGATGATGATTCTGAAGTGGAAATTGACTCAGACGATGAATTAGCTCAACTATGCTTTGCTGGACTTGAATCTGACTCTAGTGACAATGATGAGGTACATACTGTTCAAGTTAATAGAAATTCATATATATCTCAGGATGTACTAACCTTGCAGGCTCAAAATAAAAAATTAAAAGAAAAGAATGCTTATCTTAAACAAGCATTGAGTGAGGTTCTTAATGAGGTTGATGATTCCATCAAAGATGAATCCTTAGTAGAAGAAAATAAGCTACTATCTGAGAAGGTCTCTAAGCTGAAAGAAGAAGTCAACTACCTCAAAAATGAGATCGAGATGAAAGATGCATGTCTTGATGCATTAAAGAAGGAAACCTTTTCTGCTGAAGTAAATGCATCTTCTGATTCTATAGTTCCTGAACTCAAGCAAAAGGTTGCCCAGCTGGAAACTGATCTAGCCAAATGTTTTCATGGAGAAGGAACCTTGAATGCTTTACTTGCCCAACAGAAATCTTCTCTTGACAAAGAAGGTTTGGGGTATGGATCAGCCAACAAAAAGAAGGTTTTTCAAAGTGGCTACAAAAGAACTCCTATGAAATACAAGATGCCTTATAAAAAATGTCAAGACTGTGGCAAATCTGGTCACATCAATTCTGCATCTCGGTTATGTGGTATTAAGGGCCACGATACTAACTCAGCAACTAGATCTAAATTTGTACATAAATCTGTTAATATTGTTCAAATGTGGATTAAGAAATCTGACAGGCATTTGTATAAGATTTATGATACTAACATTCAAGGACCCAAAGTCACATGGGTACCTAAGAGATAAAGGATCTTTTGCAGGTCTGTTTTAAAGTCCATGTTCCTCGAAACAAGTGGATTATTGATAGTGGTTGCTCTCGTCACATGACTGGAGATAAATCAAAGTTTCTCTTATTAATCGCTAAAGAGGGAGGCTTAGTTACTCTTGGAGATTCCACTACCGTACGTATTGTAGGTAAAGGTACCATAGGTAACGACAAGTTTGCTATTAACAATGTTCGTTTAGTTGACGGTCTTAAATATAATCTTATTAGCGTAAGTCAGTTAACTGATGCTGGTCATAGTGTTAAGTTTGATAAAGATGTTTGCTATATCGGTAATAAAGCTAACGAGTTTGCTTTAGTAGCCAAAAGAAAGGGAAACATCTTTGTGTTAGATTTTGATGAACAGCAAGAAGAAATCTGTCTAGCTACCATTCAAGAACAACATAATCTTTGGCATAGGCGTCTTGGTCATGTTCACATGAATCTACTTTGAAAGATATCTTCACATGAGTTAGTTCGAGGTTTACCAAAGCTGAAATTCAAGAAGTTAGAACCATGTTCAGCTTGCCAGCTTGGAAAACAGGTGAAAACTTCCTTTACTGCGAAGAATAAAGTATCAACTTCTGTTCCTCTGCAGTTGTTACATCTAGATCTTTTTGGTCCAGAAAGATATGTAAGTTTGGGAGGTAAGAATTATGCTTTTGTTATAGTAGATGATTACTCTCGTTTTACTTGGGTGTTATTCTTGCGTACTAAAGATGAAGCTTTTAGTGAATTCAAAGATCTTATTACTAACCTTGAGACTAAGTATTCCTTAAAGCTCAAGACTATTCATAGTGATCGTGGAGGAGAATTCGAGAAAGATTTCGTGACTTTCTGCAAATCTAGAGGCATTACTCATGAATTCTCTGCCCCACGTACACCTCAACAAAATGGAGTTGTTGAACGCAAGAACAGAACTCTACAGGAAACTGCTCGTACTCTTCTTCATGAAAGTAATCTGCCGCGTAAATTCTGGGCAGAAGCGAACACTAGAGGAAAATTTGATGCTAAGTCTACGGAAGGAATTTTCTTGGGATATTCTACTACAAGCAAGGCCTATAGAGTTTATAATTCTATCAAGCTCAAAGTTGAAGAATCTATCAACATTACATTTAATGAATCTGCCTTGAAGATATCTCAAATTGAAGAAGATGTTGCGGATCTATCGTCTCATTCCCAAATGAGACAGTCTCATTCTGAAAAGAGTCAGTCTCATTTTGACAAATCAAGCAGTAAAGACTCTCCAGGTCCATCTCAGTCTTCTGATAATTCTTTGGGATCTACTCAAGCTTCAGATGAATCTTCTGGCTCTCCAAAGACTCCTGATAGTATTTCAAATGTGAATTCTGTTACTCCTCTGGATAAATCTTCACAAGCGGAAATGAGGCAGTCTCTTTTGAATGAGACAACTCCGATTCATTTCCAGGCAGACAATTCTAATGAGGAAGAGATGAGTAATATTCAACTTCCTAAATCTTCTAGGACTGTGAAGAATCATCCACCAGATAATCTTCTTACTGATTTAGATCAAGGGATTTCTACGCGAAGCAGGCTTCATAACTTATGTGCATTCTGTGCTTTTGTTGCTGAATTTGAACCGAAAAATGCTCAAGAAGCTGTTGCAAATGAATGTTGGTCGGTTGCCATGCAAGAAGAATTGAACCAGTTTGAACGTTGTCAAGTCTGGGAACTTGTCTCTCCTCCTTCTAATGCAAAAGTCATCGGTACTCGTTGGGTTTTCAAGAACAAGAAGGATGAAGATGGTAACATTATTCGGAATAAAGCTCGCTTGGTGGCTCAGGGATACAACCAACAGGAAGGAATTGATTTCGATGAGACATATGCCCCTGTAGCACGTCTCGAAGCTATTCGGATTCTAATGGCATTTGCAGCTCACAAAGGATTTAAGCTTTACCAAATGGATGTTAAAAGCGCATTTTTAAATGGTCATCTTAAGGAAGAAGTTTATTTGAAGCAGCCTCCAGGTTTCATTCATGAAAAATATCCACACTATGTCTACAAGCTCAAAAAGTCTGTTTATGGATTGAGACAGTCCCCTCGATGTTGGTATGAGCGTCTCAGTCAGTTTTTGCTAAAGAATGGCTTCACTCGTGGTACACTCGATCCAACTCTTTTTATTTTTCATAAACGCCATCATTTTCTATTAGTACAGGTTTATGTAGATGATATTGTGTTTGGATCAACTGATGAATCTTTGTGTAAGTGGTTTTCTAACTGCATGCATAAAATATTTTGATATGAGTTTAATGGGTGAATTACAATATTTTCTAGGCTTGCAAATTAACCAATCTGCTGCAGGTATTTTCATACATCAAAGTAAGTATGTGAATGATTTGCTTAAGAGATTTGCATTAGAAAATATTTCTGCTAAAGCTACTCCGATGAGTACATCGGTCAAGCTCACTAAAGATGAATAAGGTACACCTGTAGACATTACTAAATATCGAGGTATGATCGGCTCGTTATTATATTTAACTGCTTCTCGTCCTGATATTATGTATAGTGTTTGTCTTTGTGCTCGTTTTCAATCTCAACCAAAAGAATCTCATCTGAATGCAGTTAAACGGATTTTTAAGTATCTTAAGGGAACTAGAGATCTTGGAATATTTTATCCTAGTTCTACTTCTTTTAACTTAATTGGTTTTTCAGATGCTGACTATGCAGGGTCACAGGTTGATAGAAAAAGTACAAGTGGTGCGTGTGAATATTTAGGTGATTGTTTGGTTGCATGGCACAGTAAAAAACAAACATCTGTAGCTCTTTCTACTGCTGAAGGAGAATACATTGCAGCTGGTAGTTGCTGTGCTCAAATTTTGTGGATGCAACAAACATTGCAGGATTTTGGTATTTCTTATACAAATATTCCAATTTATTGTGATAATACCTCTGCTATTAATATTTCTAAAAATCCTGTTATGCATTCTCGTACTAAACATATTGATGTCCGTCACCATTTTCTGCGAGATAATGTCTCAAAAGGTAATATTGAGTTAATTTATATCTCAACTGATAAGCAAAGAGCAGATATTTTCACCAAACCTTTAGGTGAAGACCGGTTTTGTCTTATGAGACGTGAACTTGGTATGTGCACTATTTCTCATTAATTCATTTTTACATCCTTGCATGCATTCTATTTAGCTTATTTGTGTCAATTATTTGCATAATTCATCTTTATGACTGAAATTGTATAATCGAGTGTTTAATTAATTGATTAATTTAATGCTGATTTATCTATGGAATTTATTGATGAATTTTTTGTGAATTAATTACCGTGTTTGGTTTAATTAGTTTGCGTGTTTCAGTCTTAATTATATATTTTATATGTAATTATTTGATGGGACTCTTGAACTTTGGAACTGAACCGAGTTGCATGCATTTTCCTTCAAGTCTTTAACTTTGATTTGACTACTCCATCTGTTTCTTCTCAATCTCTGTGTGTCTCCTCGTTTTTCGAGATACACTCCACCTTTCTACTTCTATCTCACTTCTAACTCTTCATATTCTTCTCTTGTCTTATTTAATCTCAACTTCTTTTTCTTTTCTTCTTTCCAAACGTTTCTCTTCTTCTTCAACAATGTCGACCCCTCATACTCGATCCAAATCTAAACCCGCTAAAACCCCTAACCCATCATCTTCTTCTCTTAAACGCCAAAGAACTAATCCTGATACCTCTACTCCAATGTCACCCGAAAAATCTTCTCAGCCTAAAATCGTGTCAAAACCCATTCTTAAAGAACGAATTTGTGATCTTTCTCTACTTCAGCGAGTGGGTGTTATTGATTTATTCTCCGCTCTCGGTTGTGAACCTCTTTTATCCCCACCAGATGTTATTTACCCTTCTTTGGTTCAGAAATTTTATTCTAATTTCTCAATGATGAAGGAGGATATGGTTTATTCTGAGGTTCAAGGTGTTCCGATTGTGTTCAATGCTAATATGTTGTCTCGAGTTTGTGGTATTTCGTGCTCCGGTGTCTGTCCGTATACCACGTATGCAGCATTCATGGAGTTTCCCGGATTACAGTATGAAGAACAACTGAAAGTGATTCTTGGTGAGAACTTTATCGGTACCTCTCTTAAGCCCATGGTACATGATCTTACTCCACTTGCTTTATTGCTTTTTAAATTGTTTCATACAAATCTTTTGCCTCGTAAGAGCGGTCGTGACCGTGTTACTTATCAAGATGTTGTTTTAATTTCGGTTTTCATGACTAAAACTCCTTGTGATATTGCTTCGTTGATTATGAAATACATGAGTCATTGTGCGTCTCATGAGTCTATGAACTTGTCCTTTCCTGCTTTGTTGACAAAGATCTTTAGACATTTTTCTATTATTTCTGATGATGATAGAACTGAGCCAGTGTCTACTATGTTTGATCTGTCTGTCCTGTCTGCTAATAATATTGAGATTATTGAGTCTGGTGTTCTTATTTTTGGTGAGGGTCATAAGTCGTTTGGTTCGTTTCCTGAGTCTCCTCATTATATGTCTGATCCTGATCAAGAGGACTCTGTTTTATTGAAATCGTTGTTGTCAAAAGTTTCTGAAAACAACCATCTCTTGGAGTCTCTTAAAACTCAGTTTGCTTCTATCGAGTCCTTGGCATCCCTGACTTCACAAGTCAGTATGATGCGTGCCTCCTATGAGATGTTTAATAAATCTGTTACTGCTTCTCTTGAATCAATAAATGCTAAGTTGGAGATTTTACATGTCCATGATAAGAAGGTGAGTAGGGCTATAGATTTTGAATTTGGTGTGCTTCATGAGGGGATGGTTACCACTGCCAAGGCATGGGAGGAAGAATTTGTCAAGCTCTTCTATAAACTTGGTACAGAAACCAAGTACATATCTCAGCAGGTCTCTACCCGTAGCATGCCATGGCACCAGAAGAAGGACTGGCTTGGTGATATGACTCTAGCCGAGATTACTTCCCCTTTGCCCCTGCCTGCAGTTCCTCCACCTGAAGCTTTTGGGATGACTCGTGCTGAATATCGTTCGTATATTCTGGAATGGCTTCGCAAGAGGGATGGGAAAGCTCCAGATGAAGGCAAGTTAGACAAACTGTTCTCCGGGTATGGTGCTTCTCCAGTTTACCACAACAAGGGAAAGCGAAAGACTCGAGAATCTGCTCCTGTCGATGTTGATGATTCTGACTAGTTTCTTTACCCGCCTTTTATGATGTTGATGGGGAGAATTTTTAATGTGTTTGTTTAATGTGTTTGTTTGATTAAGACGATTGCTTCTTGGTACTTGGTTTAATTATCTGTTAATCTCGGATGATTTTGGTTGGATAGCACTGGTTTATGTGCTAGGTTTTATAACTTTAAGTACTGTTGAGTGCTTGGTTTTTAATCTTGGTTTTTTAATCTTATTTGCTGTCCCATTTGTTTACCTGTCTCATTTGATAAGTCTTATGTTTCATTTGCATATTCTCATGATTATCAACTGATTGTTACATATATACACTGTTACTATCTAACATATTGCAACAGGAGATTAAAGTGTTTTTGATAGGGGGAGCATAACACTTCTTTACCCTTGGCATCATCATAAAAGGGGGAGAATGTTAATCCGTGATTTCTGATGATGCATTGAAGAAGTCTACAACAAATCAGATTGTTAGTTAGTTAGATAAGTATTAGAGTTTTGTTTAATGTTAACTTAGTTAACTGGATAACCTTTGACTTATCTTTTCAAAACAAACTCTATCTTAGATAAACCTAACATATTTCAAATTCCTTATCTTTCTCAGGTTTATCTCTTTCAAGAAACAATTCTAACGGATTACTTGTTTTACACATTCAAATATTTCAAACCTAATCTTATATTTTATTATCTTTAAAAGAGTTTGAAATCTATTATATCCGTTACACGTTTTCTATATAAACCGACTTGATGTTTTTCAGAAACATACAACTCTCTGCACTTTCCATCTTATATCTTTCTGAGAAAAACATCCTCTTAATTACATTCATCGATTATCCAGTTAATTAAGAGTTTATAGTCGAGTTGTAATCTTTCACATTATTATCTTTGTATTTGAAAGGAAGGTGTATTGTATCACTTGTCACGGGTTGTGGGAATATTGATTACAAGATCAAGGCCAAGTAGTTGTGTGCTAGGTAGCTGTGTGCTAGGGAAAGGGTTCTTTCATTCAGGGCCAAGATTGTAATCAAGGAAAGTTTGTAAGTACTTTATTTAAGTGGATATAATACATTCTCTATGCTAGTTGGCATGGGGACTTGGATGTAGGCCATAGACTAGGTATAGGGGCCGAACCAAGTGAAAAGATTTGGTGTTCTTGCATTAACATATTTTCAGCATTGCATGTTTATATTTCTGCAACTTACATTCTGCTGAATATATAGTATCTGTCTCATTTAGTTACAGCCTGTCTCATTTGCTTAGACAAAAGAGACTGTCTCATTTGTGAACAGTTGCACTTTAACTAATTCTGTTGAGCCTACGAATTTCACTTTACACGTACATGCATACATGCATTTGTACAGTTTACCGCGTTATATATGCATGAACCTTAGTTACGATCCTTCGATGGAGTAGCACGATCCATAAATAGTATACACCATGACATTCACACATGTTTTTATTTTCTAAAATTCTTGACAGTTGCAATCCCACGTTTTTGTTACCTCTAGCCGACAACTTGCAAGAGAAAAAAATAAAGAAGAATTATTGCCAAATTAGAAAAAGCAAAAGGACAGCACATTTATATTCTAAAGTTCGAAGGAAGGTAATCTATATATATGGTTAGCATAATGAGACCCGCCTGGCAAAATGCATCTTAGTGTAAAATGCATGCGCAGGACTGTAGAACCTAATTTAAAAATCACTTTCTGGTCTCAATTCAACTTTTAATGATGGTTAATTAAGCTCAATGGCGAACTGTTTCAGAAGCTTCGTGTCTGAGATAATACCTACTCAAGTTCCAAACATTCCCAGAAACAACCTTTCTTTTTCTGAATAGGACCCCAATTCCCATCCACAAATTGAGGATTAGATTTCTGTTAAACGCTTTTAAATATTAACTTTTTTTTAATCATGCGACCTTTGCTTTAGTTAAAGTCTTCCACAAACATTAGACTAATTATGCTACGAGTTCCAATAGTGAGATCATTCCAAGTTTGTAATACATGACTTGACACTAGTAGGCTGTTAAAACTTAAAATCACTAAATTTGCTTGTAGAAATTATTAAAGCTAGCTTCTTACAAGTCAACGCAATAATTGTGCTAATTATGCAAGTTATTTCTATTTAATATATATTACATATACTTTACAAGGACTGACATTAAGAGTAGGATTAAACTATACGTACACAATATAATTTTGCAATTTTTTTTCACATAAAAAAACCTTTATATAATAGCATTAGCATATAGTTTACGAACCATGCATGTGTTTTTAACTAAATGTAATACAATATTACATCATATAGAAATAAGAATGTGCTTATTTTCATTCAAAATAAATCCTTAGAATTTACTAATTGTAAATGAAAGAAAGGGTAGGCTGAGGTAAGTAGGTTGACCAATTTAGTGGAAGTGATTTCTCCATTTCTAAAAAGTGAGAGCAAGAGAATCTTGTCAGTTTCCCTGTGTGGTGCATGGTTGGTATTATGAACTTTATAATCTCAACTAGAGGCGGCCATCCCGTGCGGGGCGTGCGGGCCGGGCCGGACCGGGTTTGTAGCGGGTTGGGACCGAGAAATATCAACACTGAACCGGCACTAGAAGGCGAACGAATCGGACCGAGCTGGGTTTGAGCTGACAAAAGGTAACCCGGATTCGGCACTGAGTTCGTGTACGTGCCAGGCGGTTCACGGGCTGGCACGCGGGCTGACACGCGGGTTGGCACGCGGGTTGAACCTGTCAATTTCCTTCATGTAGAGAGTGAAAATAGGAGGGAGAATAATGCTTCATTTTTTTAGTTTCGCGCCGTAATTTTTTTTTTGCGTGAAAGCTTCCCCTATAAGGTTATAAGTCCTGTGTTGTTTATGAAATGGACTCGCATTTATAAAAGACATTTTTGCAAAATTAAAAAAAAAATTATTAAAACTTATCAAAGAAGCTTTGCGAAATTTATTAAACTTTTTAGTTTTGTGAAATTTAACCGTTAATTACTTGTTCGTATCTGTAATAAAATCTTAAATTTATTCAATTTATACTATAATATAATACCTATAAAGGTATATATTTTGAATAAACGGTTATTCCCCTATTTTAATTATCAAAAATAAAAAATTAGTATTATATACATGTTAAATTACAAATTAATATATTACTTAGTCTCCTTATCCCTCTAAACAACGATCAAAATCTATCGTACCAAACTACGATTACATCTCCTTTCTAATTATTTTATTATTTTTATTATAAATCTATATATTTTATATATTTATATAAATATATTAAAATTAATATATAATTTGGGTAAATAAAATTTAAAATTTATTTAAATATTGACGGAGCTCGTGCATCGCACGGATTTAAGCTAGGTTTAACTTTTTGGTTAAAAAGAGGACGGTACCTCTTATAAATTTTATTAATTTAAAAAAATTACAAATAAGTATATTGAACAAAAATATAAGTATATTGAACATAAAGGGACATTTGCATAATTACAGGAGGGACATCTGCATTTGTCATAATAAACAAAAATTACAAATAAGTATATTGAACATAGCTCGTGCATGGTGCGGGCTGTGCGGGCTGTGCGGTCTTTATAGTTCGTGCGGCTCGTGCGGGCTTCGCCTGTGCGGGCTCGTGCGGGTTAGTGCCGGTCCCGGTTTTTTAAAATTAAATTCGTATTCGGTTCACTTCTTTTGGCGGGTTGTGCGGGTTTGAACCGGTCCGAATCGGGTCGAATATTTTACGATTTCCGTACGAGCCGGTCCCGAATGTACGGTTCGAACCCGCACGTTTGGCCACCTCTAATCTCAAACCGACCAATAATGCAAAAAGCCGGTATGTATAGCTCATTGATGTCCACTTGATCAAAATCATAGAAATACACTATTACAAATGGACACTTACGCGGCTTTGAAGACCTGCGTACACATGTTAAGAATTAAAATGATTTAAGGTGCTATAGTTGAGTTGAATATATACAGTAACAAGACATTACATGTGAAACATGACCCCTCCCATTCTGTTGAGGATGGAACTGTTGCTTTCATTACATATATAAGGGTTTGTATACATTCATGTTTTTTTTATTGCATGGCTTACCTATTTTCTTGGAAAATATTATTGCTGTCCTACCTCTTTTAAACTTTGTATCTTATTGATTATAAATTTAAAAATATATTTTTTTGTTAAATAGAATAAAGTAAATTAGCTATTCATGTTATAATATTGGATCAATTATCTTTTGGCAATTGAACTTTGCCCATATTTTAGTAAATTGTTACCTCTGATAATTTCCTGATCACATTTCCTGAAATTTCTAATTCTGGGAGTAGCTATAGTTATGCATTCCCTCTTATGATAATTGTGTCCCTCGTACAGTGTTTTTTTATAGTAATTTTAGTTCACAGTAATATAGGTTATGTATTTGAGACAGAAAACTTGCGACAGAAAAAAATATGCGCCCAACTTACGACGGAAAAAAGTAAAATTTCGTAATTCTTTACGACGAAATCCGAAACTGTCGCAAGTTTAGTATTTTATTAATAAAATTCTGCACGGCACGATTAAAAAAATGAAAATCATTTGAATTTGCGACGATTTGAACATTTCATCGTAAGTTAATTATTTTTATTAAAATTTTAACTTGAAATTAAATAAAAAAATATTTTGGCTAAATTTACGACGAAATATTTGTGACGGAAAATATTGGATCGTCCAATTTACGACGGAAATTAGAATGCGTCGTTAGGTATCAAAGAGGGAAATTCAACTTTTTTCCCAAAATTTTGGCGGTAAATTTGAAATTTAAAATTTTATCATTAAAACGCGAGTTTATCAGTCCAGAAAAGTAAAAGAATTTTTTTTTTCATAATATCAATTATAAGATGTTTGAATCCTTACTATATAATGCAACTGAATTTTGGTTATTATATAGGCTTAGATATATTGGCTCTAGATATTAAGTCCTAACCATTATAAACAGAGCTAGAATTTAGAAGTCAGATTATTTACTTTAAATTTAAGATTTTGAAAATTTTATAAATTATTATTTTAATATTATTATTTAGAGGAAGATGCCCTTTTATATTGAATACATCCCTTTTTGAAGAGACGACAAAGTGGAGTGATGGAGCAAAATGAAGATGCAGGGTCGAGTCAATTCTTTTTCTTTATTTGTTGATTGTTGAGTCCAAAAGTTTGCTCTTTGAGGAAACCCTACATATGTAGCTAGCCTAACTATAAATAAAAAACACTAGCTACAAAGTCAATCCATTAACCAATAGTGCAATATCTATATGTTTATGAATATGAAACATGAGCCCGTTTTTTTAAAATATTTTTTTTATTTATATACTGTCTTTATAATTTATGCGATTTTTATTAATACTAGGTATGTGTGCCTGCGCGGGTGTTAATTATAATATTTTAATAAAACTATGTATATTTTATTATAAATATTAAAAAAAAATTATTTATTACTTTAACCTTAATTATTTTTCCGTATTTAATGATTACATTAACTCTAAAATTGCATTTTTAAAAATTTATTATCAATTTAAGTTTTGATATTGAAAGCATTATATCTATTTAATTTTGTAACGGTAATGTAGTTCCAAATATGGACATCATTCTTTGTACCTGTGCCATCTTACAGTTTTTGTCCATGTAATGCTTTTGAGAAAAAGTTATACAGAGTCTTAAATTAAGAGAAAAAGTTAGGAGGTTGTACCCCTTATTACTTCATATATCTTGTGAAATCCCTAATTGAGTAAACTTCTCTATAATGGCCTCTTCTATATATGTACCCATATTTCTGAAGTATCTCGGGACGGATGATTGTTTATCCAATAAATTAGTAAGTTTCTTATTTCTTATTTTTCCAACTGTTTCTTGAGTATATTCGTGAATAATGTATGAAAAAAAATTCTTAAATTGCGAAATAGGTTGTTCCTATCCGTTTTGTGATGATGCATGGAGAAGATATGCCAGAAGATTGGATGCTTGAAATTAGGAATGAGTACAACTGCATGAGACTTTCGATCGAACTAATCGCAAACTTGGTGACATCATAGATTTGTTCATCGATCATGGTTTAAGTGGTGGTATCATAGATTTGTTCATTGATCCTGACCTGACACACTACATTTTCCCTGATACAAAAATATAGGGGCATAATTATAATATGAGTTGGTCAAATGTTATTCAAATTTGAAAATAATGACTGTAGTAATACGTTTAAGTATTCCGCATTCAGTTTTTTAATTTCTTCCACAGTGAATATCTGTAACGGTTTTCTTGTCTTTGTCTGTTCCAGCTCTTCTGTAAAATTAGGAATTCTACAATTATAAAAGTAATTGTTAGAAGGTAGTCAAAGTTGAGAATAATGTTGATATTTTGTAAGTGATTAGTAAAGAACGTTGTGTATACACTTTTCTTAAAGCCGCAACACTGTGGTGATTGTAGTTGATGTAGAAATTTGTGGGAGAAAAGTTGGATATATCATAGTCATCTGTTAAAATTGACGAATACATGAGATACGTTTGAATAAAATGATAGTTCTGAATTGAACTTGTAAAGTTTCGAATACCTTTCCATTGTTTATGAATATGAAGCATGAGCCCGTTTTTTTAAAATATTTTTTTATTTATATATACTGTCTTTATAATTTGTGTGATTTTTATTAATGTTTATAAATTTTATATTTATTTTAGTTATGGTTATAACACTACAAGAAAAATGCAATCAGACAACGGTTGAAAGACAACGGTTAAAAAAATACCGTTGTCCTAAAAAATACAACAACGGTGAAATGATTTTGCAAAAAAAACAGTTGTGTGAACTTAAGGACAAACAATAGTTATCTATCAGTTCAAAAACTGTTGTCTTTGTTATGCCCTCCCATGAAATCAGACAACAGTGTGCAAACTAAACTGTTGTCTTAGAATACTAAGACAACACGCTAGAACTGTTGTTAAATAATAACCATTTATCATATTAAGACAATGGTTTTGCTGCTTATGTTGTGTAATTTGGACAAGTGCTTATTCTTACCCTTGTCTCATTAAAAATCAAACAACTGTGCGTTTATACCATTGTTAAAAGGAAATGACACAGATAATGGTGTTTTAAAACATTATATTTATAAGATTTACACGACGGATTTATAACGCGTTGTCCAAACACCACACTTTAAAAGATACTTTTAGAGGTTGTTTTGAATTATTTATTTTTCATTCTCCCTCCTATTTTAATTTAATCTCCCGCAAAATTTTAACAACTCACCAGTTTACTTTTTTCATCTCTCAACTAATAGACAACGGTTTGAGATGTAAAAAACTTGTTAGAAACTCAAACACACAATGGTTTGGTTCTTTATGCATGTTGTCTAAACTCTAGGTAGAAGATGGTTTAATAGATTATCTATAAACTGTTGTCTCTGAGTAATGTTAAAATGAAAAAAATGAGTTGTATATATGTTAAATCCCCAGAAAATTAATCCAAAAGCAGCCAACCAATGACTTCCTAACAAAATATCATCCAACCAATATAGACTAGCAAAAAACCCTCAATCAAGTTGGCAAATCAGAATATTTCCTCAAGTCAACAACTAATTTCAATTGGATAATTCACAAACCAAATTCTATTACAATTTGACAAGATAATTAATCAAAAAATATAAAACCTAATTGAGCTCTCATTATGCCATATAAAGCTTCCAGAAGTAAGCGACCAAATGTAACAAGTTGTTGGCAGAGAAGAAGCAGGGTATCATATATTGAACACCTTATTCAATCCAGAATTCCAACCAAAACCTTGACAAGCGACCAACTATTTTAATTAGGCATGTCCATAAAACCAATAATGCAATCAAACAGGCTTTTCCACGGAATTGGGCAAAAACGGGCAACAATGAAATCCGGCTCAATAATCACATTGGTCACTGAAAGAAAAATAAAAAAACTGAACATGGTTACAAATTTAAGATTAACAGGGTTTGTGGCCCATCAACACTACTGTCCAATAATTAGATGATACTGAATCCAACATATAAATGTCAGACAGTCCAAACAATCAAGAAAAAAGAAGCGATAAATTAGAAAATGACAAATTCCGGTATGATAAATCATTTATAAAAATTAAAAAAAACTGCTAACTTCATATATAATAAAACAGTAATCGTAATTGACACTGATTAATTAAAATTATCAAATTTTGCCAAATAATAATTCGAGAAATAAAAAAAGATTTACGAATAAATAAATTATAAAAGGAAGAGAGGCAACTCATGCTGGGGTAATTTTCTAGACAATTTAACTTAAAAGAATGTAATTTTTACCATCATGGGAGTTGAATCCATTCATCTTCGTCCCGCATATAACTAGCTTTTCCTCATCAAGTTCGTCAACATTGGGAAACATTGGCAAGTGCAGCTCATTCTCAAGTTCTATTTCTACTGATCCATCATTTTCATCGTCACATTGTTCATACCAGTTCTTTTCCGGTAATTTCAACACGACATACCAATGTTTTTCAAGAGGATCATCAATGTAACAAACCTGCTTAACATGTTTCCCTAGCACGAACGGATCATTTACGAAACCTAATTTGTTCAAATTAATAATTGTATATCCCAAGTCATCTACCTTAACCCCCCGGTTCATATCTACCCAATTACAACGAAATATTGGGACTCTAAATTTGTTATAGTCCAACTCCCATATACTTGTTATAACTCCATAGTAGGTCTGTGAAGTATGTTCAATATTCTTCTCCTTACCCTGTATAAGCATTATATCTGTAACAACACAGACACCACTACACTGAACTTGTCGAGTGTCATCACGCTCCTTGGTGTTAAACGTAACACCATTGATTCTATATCCGCTAAATGTAGGAACATTCTTGTTGGGCCCTTCGGCAATCCACCTTATCTCCTCAGGTATGTTGTTATGGCCATCCAACAATTCTGATTCAATCTATTTAAAACAAATTGATAAATATTAATTATATTTTCATATTAAAATTAATTCTGAGACTAAATGTGTTCCTGGATATTTTAAAATTCCTCTGTTTTATTTTTTAACCATCATAATCAAATTTTTTTAAAAAAAATACTATTTTCTATAAAAAATCATGTTTGCTTGAATAAACAAATAACAAATACATTTACCAGAAAAATATAAACTATGCCTATTTATGATGTTTTTATTCAAATAACAATTATACCTTTTTCCTGAACCATTTGTGAAATTCTGCATTTTGCTTATTTTTAAGCCAGACTTCATCATTTCCTAATGTCAGTTGTATTTTGGAGAAAACACAAATGTGCTAGATGCAAGTCCTCATCGCTCGGCTTTATCAATGTCGCACCAGATAGAGGTCTTGCATTCTGCTCATGCTTTGCATTTTGTGACACTCCTACGGTAGATTTTTCAAAATTCACCAAACACTCCACCGCCTCTTCGGCAACGTATGCCTCAGCAATACACCCTTCGGGATGAGCCGGGTTCCGTACATATCCTTTAAACGCTTTTAGATATCTCTCGAAGGGATACATCCAACGAAGGAATATTGGCCCACAAAGTTTAACCTCTCTCACGAGATGAACTGAGAGATGGATCATCACATCAGAGAACAAAGGGGGAAAGTGCTTTTCAAGTTGGCACAATGTTTCCACTAACTCACTCTGCATTTTTTCCAACTTGTCTACATCGATCACTTTACTGCAAATTGCCTTGAAGAAAAGGCAAAACCTAATAATTGTGCACCTGACTTGTTTTTGTAATACTGATCGAATTGAGATTGGAAGCAAATGATGCAATATCATAAGACAATCATAAGATTTCATTCCAACAAGCCGAAGATTTTCCATGTTTACAAGATTCTTAATATTTGAACAAAATCCATCTGCCAACTTCATTTTAAGAAATGATGAGCAAACTGTTTTTTTTCTGCATGCGTTAAGTTCCATGATGCCAACGGTACCTTTTCTTTATTTCCAGGAGTCTTTGGTCTCAGCTCCGTTCTTATTCCCATTTCAGCCATATCAAGACGGACAGATTCCCTATCTTTTGTCTTCCCCGGAATATTTAGTAAAGTTCCAAGCAGGGCTTCGCATATATTTTTCTCGATGTGCATCACATCGAGAACATGCCTAACTGGCAAAAATTCCCAATACTCAAGTTGGAAGAATATAGAAACCTTTTTCCAAACAGGTCGAGGTTCACCTTTCTTCCATCGTGGTTGCCGTTGTTTCTTTCCAAATACATGGGCTCTTAAATGTTGTACTCTTTGAAAAACCTCTTCTCCAGTTAATGGAACAGGGGCGACCCCCTTCTCCACAGTGTTATCAAAAGCTGATTTCTGCCTTCTATAAGGATGATTACGGGGAAACCATCTTCGATGCCTCATAATTACCGTCTTACGGTAATTAACCAACCTAGTAGCTTTTGTTTCATCAATACAAATAGTACACGCATTATACCCTTTAATAACATTTCCTGACAAGTTCCCTAAGGCAGGATAATCACTTATTGTCCATAATAAAATGCCCCTAAGCATGAAAGACTCTTTCTTATAAGCGTCGTACATTTGTTTCCCACGCCACAACTCTTGCAGATCTTCTATTAGTGGTTGAAGGAACACGTCGATATCATTTCCAGGCTCAGTCGGTCCAGATATTAACAAGCAGAGCATAATATACCTTCTCTTCATACAAAGCCATGAAGGAAGGTTATAAATTGATAGCAAAACAGGCCAGCTTGAGTAATCAGTACGGTTTCCATGAAAAGGATTGAAACCATCAGAAGATAAAGCTAATCGAAGGTTCCTAGTCTCTGATGCAAAATCAGGCCATTTTTGGTCAACATCCTTCCATGTTTTTGAATCAGCTGGATGCCTCATTTTACCATCCTTTTGTCACTCGGTGTCATGCCACGTCATGTCCTTTGCAATGTGAGGTGTATTGAATAAATTTCATAATCTTGGTATCAGCGGAAAATACCATAGAACTTTAACAGGGACCCCTTCAAGTTCATCTCCTTTTTTTGTTCAATTTCCATCTAGAGGCCTTACATACGCGACAAGTAGTCTGTTCTTCATCTAAATCGCCACGATATAAGAGAAAATTATTCGGACATACATGTATCTTTTCATACCCCATTCCTAATGCATATAAGGTTTTCTTTGCTTCATTGAAGGAAGAAGGGATGTTGTTGCCTTTCGAAAGTAAAGAGCCAAGTAATAATAGAATATCACTGAAGCATGAATCAGACATACCATGCTTTACTTTCAAGTTGTATAACTGGACCAGAGCTTTCATCTTAGTGTACCTTTCACATCCAGGATAAAGAGGTTGATGTTCACCTTTAACATGGTTGATGAAATCAGAAGTGTCGGTTTCGTCAGAACTTTCATCAGAAGACATATCATCGTCGTCGTCCTCGTCACGTTCACCCATTCTTGAGGTGCCTTGATTAATCGATTTCGAAGTGTCAGTTTCATTAGAACTTTCTACAGAATTATTCTCCCCGTGCCATATCCAATGTGTATAAGTTTAATCAATACCATTTTGAAAAAGATGGTTTTTAACTATATGCGCTCTCCATGATTTACTATGTGCGCAGTTTACACATGGACAACTGATTTTTTCTGCATTATAACCATTCTCAAATGCAAATATTAACAAATCTTCCACTCCTTTTTTGAACTCTTTTGTTCTTCTATCCGCTTTTAACCATGACATATCCATCTTTTAAAAGTCTGAATAGAACCTCAAATTCAGACTAAATTATGAAATCTTTATATTTCCCCAAAATCTTTATAAATGAACCCTAATTGAAGTAAAAAAAACATCAAAATGAATTCAAAATAGAGGACTTATATAACCCCAATTCATAAATTAAAGTACTTACCTGTCCTTATAGCTTCTTAAAAATGAATTGTGAAGTCTTTATATTTCCCCCAAATCAATATGAACCCTAGTTCAGAATCACAAAAAAATGAATTCATCAAAATGAATTCAAAAGAGAGTACATATAAACCCGACTTCATAAAAGACTGTACTTACCTATTCAAGTGTGAAAAGAAATTTAAAACTCGAGTTCTTGATGTCTTGGATTCTTGATGTGACATGGATTTGATATCTAGATTTGAGGACTTGAGGGTATGAGCACGAATTTGAGGATAGATTTGAGAGTATTAGCACGAATTTGAGCATAGATTTGAGAGTATTATGGATTTGAGAGCACAGGGACATGGATGAACGGCCTAACTACCAAGTAAATAAATGTGTTCTTGTTCCGACAGATACATATGTCTTAACAAATATATGTCTGAAATAATAAGTAATTAATAATATGTTTAAGTCTCAACTAAATTGTTATATAAGAATTACATGGCTCAGAAATTAAAATATTTTGAATAATATTAATTCATTTATTTTCTAGGACCACAATAATTTGGATTTTATGTATTTGAATAAATTATTATAGAGGAATAAATTATATAATTTATTAAAAAATAAATAATCACAAATTATTTTAACGAAATAGTATGTCAGTAATAAGAATATCGAATTTATATTACACGAAAAATTGTGAAGTTGTTCTTTAATAGATATTAGTGTAGTTTGAATCGTTTAAAATATCTTTATTATCATTTTTAATTTCAATATTTTTTATATTATTAGTGTTAAACGATCAGTAAATAAATCATCTAATTATTTTTAGTTTGTTATTTGTTTTTACAACTTGATCGTATCGACAATTGGGAGTTCTGAACTATATATTGTTTTACACAATGGTGTTTTTGAAAAACTATTACCCAACACTAGATTAAATAGTTGTTTTGTAAACTGTTATATATGACTCACTAGCGATAAGTTTGACTTTTTGGAGTTGATATCCCCTGTTTATCGATATTTTCTAAATTTGTAAATATTTTCGACGATCTAATTGTACGGATGTTTAAATCACCCTTTCAATGATCCAAACATATGGATGTGCTTCGAATATGAATATGATTATCATATACAATATTGATACCTTTTCTAGAAAAAGATATTCCGTGTAGAATCAGATCCCAACGATAGTAAGTCTTTTTTCTTATGAATGAAAGTCTTTATCAGCTTTCAATAAAATAGCTTTACATTTATTTTCACTAAAATCATAATTCAACAATTCAACATCTAATTAAAATTAATGAATTTTGATTAGATTGACATCTTGAAACATAACTTTATAAAATAAAGTTGATGAAGAAGGAAAAATCAAAATATGTTCAGAACAAAGTACGTCGTTACTAACATTCAACTTATCAGCTTATAAGTCGTAAATTCAACTTATAATTATTAAATATTAAAATTAAGGACATAAGGTTTTAGTTTCAGTTTTGGCTAAAAAATGTCCCGAACCAAACCGCGCTCCACCCTAGTTACAACTCCATCTTTAATTATTTTAAAATTTTACAAAGAGAAACTTAATATCCTTAATTATTATTTGTTTAATAAATGTTTGTTCACAAACGTCTCTGTTAGCGTAATCTACGTTTGTTTATAGTAATATTCTTAATTATTATTATTATTTGTTTATAGTGATATGATCGAAGTGTTCGAATCAGATTATCGAACTTTTAAGGTACCAAAAATTTAACTTTTATGGATAACGTCAAATGTTTTATCAACATATGTGCACTCGCAAACATCGAACATTTAAAAATTAATTTTACAATAGATTATTCTTATTTTTATTTTAGATTATAGACAACGGTTTAGGACAAAAAACTCTTGTTGGAAAATATATGAGACAACGGTTTGTGTAAGAAACCGTTACACAACTACTATTTAAATAATATAGCATATGATAACGGTTTCCTGTAAGAATCGTTATGTGATAGTTGATCTTACAACAGTTACTATATCTCCAAATATATGGATAATTTATATATATTTTAATTTTTGATTTTTAGGTTTTAAAAAAATTAAATAATAACAGATTTTGTTGATCGTTGGATTAAACCAGATCTGTATCTAGGTCGTTGGTTTGAACTGAATTTTTTTCATTTTCCCTCTCTTTTAAATTTCATCTCCCCCTTTATTTTTTAAGTATTCCCCCAAAATATCCCCCCAAAAACTTTACTCCCCAACAAAATTCTTCCCCATCAGTTACTCCTCGTCATAACTCCCCAACCCACTTCTTCCCCATCAGTTACTCTTCTTCACGGCGATTTTCTTCACACAATCTTCTTCTTCACACAATCTTCTTCCTCTTCTTCACACAATCTTCTTCCTCTTCTTCCATTCGATTATACTGGTATGTTTCTAATTCAATTAGAGACTGTAAAGCCCTCATCTATATTTGGGGGTTTTTGATTTTTACATGTTTTTAATAAGTTTCTAAAATGCTATTCAATTTATTTGGGGTTTTTTGATTTATTTTAGAACTCTAAAACCCTCTTTAATTTATGTTGGGGTTTTTTATTTTTAACTCAATATTTTATGAGATTTAAATATTGCATGCAATGTTTATGGTATTGTGGAGTGTCTTTGCTTTGTGGAATGTTGCAAGCAATGTTTGATGGTATTGTGGAGTGTCTTTGCTTTGTTTTATTATGTAAATTTTGCATGCAATTGTGGAGTGTTGAATGTTGATGATGAAACCCCTGGTTTTAAACTGTAATTATCTCATGATGAAACCCCGGGTTCTTGCTATTCTCTTGTTTTTTATTCCAAATGAATATTAACAGGGTGCTAATTTTTGTTTGATATCTTGTAACTGTGCTAATTTCTTGTTTTTTGTTTCGTGATTCTATTGATTTTTGAGATGAAATTACTGGTTTGTTTGTTATAACTCTGCAGTCGATTAGTTAGTTGAATGTGCCCTGTGCTACTGTCCTATAATAAATGGATAATTTATCTTTATTCACATGCCGTAAGTTGTACGATTATAAGCTAGATTTTATTGTTGGTTGAATGTTTGTTTGTGTATATTTCTGGTTAGTTTAGGCAATCAAAGTGTGTCATTTTAAGTAAAATTTATAATACGCTTTTAAGTTGGAAAGTTAAGATATCTCAGATGGTTATTCTTTTGTTATTTTTAGGTTCTTTTACCTGTAATGTCTTTGAGTTTTATTGAGTTTACTGTCATGTTAATGTTGTACTTATTCCTTGTTTGTGTACTTTATAGGTTATGGCTACTCCTAAGAAGAAGACCAAGGCAGATAAGGGAAATTTGGAAAAGAAAGCGTCTCACAGGAATGGGTTCAAAAAGACTCGATCTTCACCCCATCCAAGGACAATGAGTGTGCTAAGGGCTTTAAGAAAGACAAAGTCCACGAACAGCGAGACCTCCACTCCATTGAGTTCTCCCCCAAAAACTGTGAAGAAGGCCATTTCTGAAAACTTACAAAAGAAAATATCAAAGAAAAGAAAACGAGAAAAAGCTGTTACCAAACCGGACAATACTCAAGGACTAAAACTATTGAAGCGAGGCTGTGTAACGATGCACCGAATTGTGAAACGCAAGATCCGAGGGATCAAACTTACTGTGTCTTTTAATGCAAAAGGAGAGCCATATGGTGAAGAAGGTAAAGAGATGCAATCATATATTGGAGTTTTGACAAGAACCAAAACCCCTATCTGGCATGATTCTTGGAAATGTGTTCCTAAAGAGACAAAGATAAAAATTTGGGACTGTGTGCAGGTAAAATGAATATAAGTAACTTCCATCATTTTAACTTTTATTTTTATTATTTGTTCTTCATTAACTAGCACCTTTTAACTTTAAATTTGTTGGTATATGTACGTAGATGGCTTATGTTGTACCTGAGTCTGCAAAAAAGTTGGTATTCAGATCGGCCGGGGCAAAATGGAGGGAATTTAAATGTCGGCTGACCAAGTACTACATTCTTCCTTATCTGGATCAACCTCAATTTTTTGCACATCCTCCTGCAGATTTTACTTTTATAGAAAAATCACACTGGGACATATTTGTTGCTGATCGCACGTCGCCTGAGTTTCTGGTATATTTCTACTTAGCTTTATTCATTTTAATATTTACTTACTTATGATCTTCTAACCTTATTGCTGCTTTTTATGAAGAAAATTCATAAAGAACAACAAGAAAGAAGGAAGTTGAGTAAATATCCACATCGAATATCTCGAAAAGGTTATGCTAATCTCGAGAATGAATGGGTTAGTGATAATGAAACAACATGAACATTTTTTGCTTCATATTAATTTTACAAGCATGTTTATGTTATTACTAAGGTGATCCTTTACATGTAAATGTAGACTGAATCTCATCCAGATGCAGAGGAAGTAGATCGGTCGGACACTTGGATCCTAGCAAGGATGGACGAAGATGGTAATTTTTTAAATGTTGAAGTTGCAGAAAAAGCTAAGAAAATTGTAAGTTATTAATATAATTGTCCATTCTATTTGATGCACATGTTTGTGTATTTTTTAATAAAGAAATGAAGTTTCAAAAGTTAAATTTTAATAAATTATATACACATGAAGCCTATAAATCTATAGTTTATTTTTTTCTATTACAATGTATAATTCGAATTAGTGCTCTCTAGTTTAACTTAGGATTTGTTTGTATGCCTTTACTGCTAGTAGCATGTTGATTGTATCATATTTAATATTAGTAATTAATTATATATTTTAATAATCCCATGTTCACTAAGAGAGTCAAATACACATGTTTACATTGAAAATTGGTTCATAATATTAAGTGTCTAGATTTTGTATTCTGTGTTGGTTAATATTTTATTTTAATATTTTTTATCCTTGGATTAGTTTGTTAATGAATGTACTTACTAGGTCCCCTGTACCACCAAGTAAACTAAGTTGTCTCTTGTTCTTGCAATTGAATCTATTAAATTAAATATATTAAAGGATGAATGTGCTTATAACTAGTAAAAACAAATTGGTGTTAGTTGTGTAATGTTTTAATTAAAGGATGAATGTGCTTAAAGGATGTATGTGCTTATGGTTAAAAATGTTACTGAATTTTTTGTAGAAAAAGATGAAGGAGGAGGTTAAGGAAGGAAAACTTAAAGTTGAAGGTATTAATGATGTGTTAACAATGGCGCTCGGTAAGCCTGAGCACGGAGGCAGAGTACGTGGTCAGGGAATTCATGTGAAGCAGTCGGTTTATTTTGATCTTCCAAGGGAAAAAAAAGCGAGGACAATGGAAGAAAGGGTACGTGAGGCAATTCAAAAGTACATGGCAGAGGAGACTCCAAAAATTATTAAAGAGAGAGATGCATTTTGGGCTGCTGAATTTGAAAAATACAATGCACATTTATCGAAAAATGGTGTACAACATAATGGTAGTCCGAAACCAAATTCCCAGCAGGCAAGCTGTCACTCTAAGGGTGGGGTTGATGTGGATGTGGATGTGACGCCCTCCAAACCCGGGATCTAGATTTGGGGGTCACTTGCCACTAATATTATAATAAAATAATCACAGTGGAATAATATAATAAATACGACCCCTTTACCTGCACTGGATCGATCACAGGTTATAGTATGGAACAGGCACTACTACAAATCAAGTGTTATTACAAACCATAGTCTAATTAGTTTTACAACTTATTCAAATTTTATTACAAACCTCTAGACTAATTAAGTATCCCAAACTGTCTACCTGGAAACACACCAACTATTTACAAACACATAACCTCTGGTTAGACCTGGAACTTAAGCTTGTCCTGGCCTAGCTGAAAGAATCAAGATAAGAAACAAGTATGAGCGAAAGAAATGCTCAGCAAGTAGTAAATAGCTTATGATTTGGAATAACAACAGTATATCTGATGAACAAAACCAACTACAATAACTGAACAGTATCAAAACTGATATAAATTTGATAATAAACAACATTTGCAATATATTATGTTTTGGGATTGGAATCTTCGAACGACGGTGTGTTGCCGCTGGTGATCAGCCGCGGAGCAACACCGGTATGCCGAAGCATATCCAACTAAACAAAAGGTACCCCAAGGCACATATCGGCCTAGCAAGGTGTTATATCCTGTATAACACATAGTTCACACTGGACCGCTGCCACGGCCTCTTACGCAACCATCCAACCCATAAAACCAGTTTCCGTCAAAGGAGTCGAATCAAATGACATCCTTAACCACATAACTCCCCATTTCTCATGGTCCGGAGTTTTCTCAACAACCAATGGCGAAATAACCAGAACAATTAGTTATTCGCTAGTCTCAATTCAAAGCTTCACTGTATAGAGTAAGTTATAGCGAAATGTAAAAATATTTAACTATTCTGAACTTAGAATAGTAGAGAAATTGAAAGGATAAATTCAGAGTCAATAACACTTGAATGGTATGTGAACATATAAATATTTGCATAATAAGATTCAAAATAAACGTCACTGGAACAATAAGTGAAGTTAGGGTACTTGCATAATATGAATCGAAATAAACGTCACTTGAATGATAAGTGAGGTTAATGTACTTGCCTGGTATGCTCAATAACCTCTTACTTTAACTCTGTTTCTAACTGCTGGCTACTATCTCCGTCTAACAATTGACTGCGCTCCTTGCTACTCGATTCTATAAACAAAAGGACTATCTTAAGTGACAGAACTAAACTCAATCGACGTAACTATACGTCTTGACATCTACCCGATCGTTTATAACTAGCATGGCATTTTAAAACTGAAACAGATAGCATGTATATCACGTAACACGTAATCATGGTATTCGTATAACACGTACTCACATATTTCATGTAACACATAAGTCAGATCATTAAAAGGTACGTCTCAGTGCGTTCAGAATGAAAATTAGGTCAATATTAGCATTTACCGACCAAATACCGACTCAAACTGATACACAAATCAAATGACATTGCAATACAAAAGAAATTAGGTCTCAAAAGTATTTTTATTGAAAGCGCAATATTTTTCTGAGTCTGTACGCGTTCGTTTCGTATTAAATGGACGAACGGTTTAATTATTATGAATAAAATAAGAAATAAATGGAAATAAATCAATTAATAATACTATTAATTGATTTTAAATACTAAAATATAATTTTTTTTTTAAAAGTCTAAAAATAATTTTAAGGAATTATTCGAATTAATTATAAATAATTTACATTTATTTACCTATTTATAAATAAAATTAATTGATTAAATGAATTAATCAATTAATTAAATCCATAAATAATTAAACAAAATAAATTATAAATAATTAAACCAAATTGTATTTTTGAAAATAATTAAAGAAAATAATTACAAGAATTTAAAATAATTAAGAAAATAGTTTTTTTTTTTTAGAATTTAAAAGAATTATTAAATGAATTTTGAAGTTAAAGTATTTGATTTTTAGAATTTAGAAATGAATTTTGATTTAAATTTAAAACAAGAAACCAGAAACATGGAATCAGAAAAGGAACAGCCAGAAAACGGATCAAAGGCGGTAGGGCGTGGCCGGAAGGACCGCCGGAGTTGACGAACATGTCGCCGGAAACTGGGTCTTCCAGAATCCGGCCGACGTCCGGCCAAACTCCGGTGAGCCTAACCCCCCCCAAGTCGAATCATTTTGATCGATTTCCAACATCTAATCGATTCAAAACGTTACCAGAATCACAAACTCATCATCTAAAACATCATTCAACCCCTGGAACACAGAATCCGGCAAAACAACTTCAAAAACCGGCGAAGTCGTCGGAAAAATCCGAACTCGACTAATACTTAACCAAACTTAGCGATTCTGGTCTTAAATTAAAGCTGATATCAATTACAATCTATTCACAGCAGTCATGAGTACCCAGAATCAACAGAAATCACAGAGCATCGATTCAAAAGTTTCTAGAAAACGAAACTCGATTTTAACAAAATTCTAATTACAATTAACGAATCAATATAGCAAATCATTCCTTAGGAGCCCACGAACATCAATCAAGCAACCAAAACATCAAACAATCATCCTATAATCAAAACCGAATTAAAATAGTAAAAATGAAAAAAAAAATGAAATTACAGAAGGATTAACCTCGGGTTAAGATATGGGTATCACTAGATAGAGCTTGATGAGAGCTTCACATCGACTATTTGAACTCCAAAAATGGAGGATTCTATCACCCTCAAAAGATGGATTGATTCTTAGGATTCAAGAACAAAACCCTAGCCCCCAAATTGAATTTCTGAATTTTTATTAATATTTATGAAAATTCTCAAAATAAAAAAATTAATAAAATAAGGTTAATCAGGTATTTATATTTAATCTGAAATTATATCCCCACAATAAATTAAGGGTGTTTTTATCCCTAAATTACAATAATTAAGCCCCAAAATAATAATTACGGGGAATAATTTTAAAAACTATAAAATACAAAATTAATGTCAAAATTCCCAAAAATTGCGAATAATTTAAAAATACAAAAATAAAGGGTATTTGAAATACGAATAATTTTATAAAAATAAAAACATCGATTTTGTGGGGTTTGTCGTCCCGGTGGGGTCCCGGTCCGTTGATTTTTGAAAAATGGAAACGATCCCTAAATTACCAGAAAATCCCGAAAACACGTAAAATACATTCAAACGCACATAAAATCAAATAAAACAGGTATCTTAATAAAGACACTAATAATTATGCGTCCCGTTTGCAGATAAGTTCATATAATTGCAATTTAAACATATTTTTAATCAGTCGAAAAAAATTTCTGGCCCGCACAGAAACACACATAACAGTTATAACATCTCATATCATAGCAACAATTACTTTAAATTTATAAAACACACAATATTTATTTATTTAACATATAATATTCACATAATTTTTCCGGATATTACATCCTTCCCCCCTTAACAGGATTCTGTCCTCAGAATCAGCCTAGGAAAACAAATGAGGATACTTGGATCGCATTTCGCTTTCCAACTCCCAAGTCGACTCTTCAACCTTGGGATTCCTCCACAAGACTCGCACTAAAGATACAGACTTATTCCTAAGCACTCTTTCTTTCTTATCTAAAATCTGCACTGGTTGCTCTACAAAAGACAAATCTGGCTGGATCTCTATTGGCTCGTATTCTATCACATGATTCGAATCAGGCAAATAACGCTTCAACATTGACACGTGGAACACGTTGTGAATATGCTGCATGTGAGGTGGTAACGCTAATTCGTAAGCAACCTTTCCCACACGCTTCAAAATCTTAAAAGGGCCAACATAACGCGGACTCAGCTTTCCTTTCTTTCCAAATCTTGATAAACCTTTCCAAGGAGAAACTTTTAATAACACTGCCTCTCCAACTTCAAATTCCATATCTTTTCTGGTAGGATCAGCATATTTGCGTTGACGATCTTGAGCTGCTGTTAATCTTTTCCGAATGAGTTCTATTTTCTCCTTCATCTGTTGGATCAATTCTGGACCCAAAATCTTTCTTTCACCAACTTCTTCCCAACATATTGGAGATCTGCATCTTCTACCGTACAAAGCTTCGTAAGGCGGCATTCCAATACTGGCATGATAGCTGTTGTTGTAGGAGAATTCAACTAATGGCAAATGCTCGTCCCAACTACCTTCAAAATCTAGTGCACATACCCTTAGCATATCTTCAATAGTCTGAATCGTCCTTTCACTTTGACCGTCTGTCTGCGGATGATACGCGGTACTCATGTTCAGCTTCGTTCCGAGACAATCTTGAAAACTTCTCCAAAATCTTGAATTAAATCGAGGATCTCTGTCTGAAACTATGGATACTGGAACTCCGTGTCTTGTCACAATTTCTTTAAGATATAACCGTACCAATTTATCCATTGAGAATCTCTCGTTGATAGGAAGAAAATGCGCTGACTTCGTCAATCTGTCGACAATAACCCAAATAGCATCATGATTCACCCTGGTCCTCGGTAATCCAACTACGAAATCCATCGCTATATGCTTCCATTTCCATTCTGGAATGTCCAATGGTTGTATCAGTCCACTGGGCCTTTGATGTTCCGCTTTGACTCGCTGGCAAGTGTAACACTTACTTACCCATTCTGCAATTTCTTTCTTCATGCTTGGCCACCAAAAGTTTTCTCTTAAGTCTCTATACATCTTCGTACTCCCGGGATGAATTGAGTATCTGGAGTTGTGAGCGTCTCGAAGAATTTCATCTTTCAGCTCGGCTATGTTGGGTATCCATATTCTGGAAGAAAATCTTAATATCCCTTTATCATCCTTTTGACTCCCTATTTCTTCTCCTGTCAAACTGTCTCGTTCATGGCTCATCACTTCTTCCTGACATCTTCTTATTTTCTCTAATAATTCTGGTTGAAAAGACATTGCACACAATACCTCTGTAGACATACTTGGAATATTAACCTCTATTTCCAGCTTCTCAAATTCCCTGATTAATTCCTCAGATGAAGTTATCATGTTTAACCTTTCTTTTCTGCTCAGAGCGTCGGCCACCACATTTGCTTTGCCTGGATGATAGTTAATAGTACAGTCGTAATCCTTGATTAGTTCTAGCCATATCCTCTGCCTCATGTTCAATTCCTTCTGGGTAAAGATATATTTCAAACTCTTGTGGTCCGTGTAGATCTCGCACTTTTCCCCATAAAGATAATGCCTCCAAATCTTCAATGCAAACACTATAGCTGCCAATTCAAGATCATGAGTTGGATACTTTTCTTCGTGTGGTTTCAACTGTCTTGAAGCGTAGGCTATCACCTTGTCATGCTGCATCAAAACACATCCCAGTCCTTTGTACGATGCGTCACTATAAATTACAAAATTTCCTTGATCATCTGGCAAGACTAGCACTGGAGAAGATACTAATCTATTCTTTAATTCCTGGAAACTTTCTTCGTATTTCTCATCCCATTCAAATTTCTGATTCTTCCTGGTGAGCTTTGTCAATGGCGTAGCTATCTTCGCAAAATCTTGCACGAATCTTCTATAGTAACCTGTCAATCCCATGAAACTTCTTACTTCCGTTGGTGTTTTTGGCCTCTCCCAGTTGATTACGGCTTCAATCTTTGCTGGATCCACTTCCACTCCTTTATTGCTAATCACGTGCCCAAGAAATCGTACTTCTTTTAACCAAAATTCACACTTGGAAAACTTTGCGTATAACTTCTCATGTCGCAGTATCTCCAGAACTATCCTCAAATGTTCTACATGCTCCTCTTCTGTTTTGGAATAGATCAAGATGTCGTCTATGAACACGATCACGAATTTATCCAAATACTTCTTAAATACTCGATTCATCAAATCCATGAAAGCTGCTGGTGCGTTGGTTAATCCAAATGCCATCACTAGAAACTCATAATGCCCATATCTGGTTCTAAATGCGGTCTTCGGAACGTCTTCAGGCTTGATCTTTAGTTGATGATATCCGGATCTTAAATCAATCTTAGAAAACCATACAGCGCCTCTCAATTGGTCAAACAAATCATCGATCCTTGGTAACGGATACTTGTTCTTAATGGTTAGCTTATTCAGTTCTCGATAGTCGATACACAGTCGCATACTCCCATCCTTCTTTTTGACAAACAGTACTGGTGCGCCCCATGGGGATACACTGGGTCTTATCACTCCTTTCTCTAAAAGATCTTGCAGCTGAGTTGCCAATTCTTTCATCTCCACTGGTGCCATCCGGTACGGGGCTTTAGAAACTGGTTCTGTTCCGGGTGCTAGATCAATCGCAAATTCAATTTCTCTGTCGGGAGGTAATCCTGGTAGATCGTCTGGAAAGACATCTGAAAATTCGTTGACAATTGGAATCGCTTCTAGTGTTGGAACTTCCTTACTGGTGTCTATCACATGGGCCAAATATGCTTCGCAATTCTGACGCAATAACTTCTTCACTTGAGCGATCGTTAAGAACTTCTTCTCTTGCTTATTTCCTCGGAATATCACCTTCTTCTTATTATCCAAGGTCTGAAGTCTCACTTTCCTATTCTTACAATCAATCTGGGCGTTATTTTCTGACAACCAATCCATTCCTAAAATAACATCAAATTCTCCCAACTTAAAAGGTATCAAGTTGGCATAGAAATAATGTCCTCCTATCTCAACATCGCACCTCGGGCACACTCGGTCGACTAAAATTTGATTCTTATTAGCTAGCTCTATCATTAATGCTTGTTCTAACAATTTAACTTCACAATGCAGTTTATCGACAAGACTTTGAGAAATAAATGACCTTGTAGCTCCAGAGTCAAATAAAACTTTAGCATCTACGGAATTGACTGGAAGCGTACCTGCAACCACGTCTGAACTCTGAACAGCATCCTTCATAGTCATGTTAAATGTCCTGGCTTTTGGTTGGTCCTTTGCTGGTGGTCCTTCAATCCTTGGCACATTAGCAGTTGGTTCAATTGTCTGGCAGTCCCTGGCAATATGCCCCATCTTTCCATATTTAAAGCACACTGTCCCTGATCTCTGAGCTGTAGTCTGACTTCGACACTCATTAGCATAGTGTCCCTTCTGATTGCACTTATAACACAACACATTAGCCTTACAAATCCCAAAATGCCTTCTACCACAAAATTTGCACTCTGACGCAGGTGGACGATTGGGTCTCTGCTGATTTGAATTCTGAAAACGATTGCCTTGTCCTCCATTTCCTGATTGTGGTCTCTTGAATCCCACATTCCTATTACCCTGAAATCCTGGCCTTTTATTGAAACGGCCCTGAAAATTACTTGACTGCTGACCTCCCTCTGAGGTTTCCATTTTCCTTTTCTTCCCATCATTTCCTTTCTGAGACATATCACTCCTACTCTCAATCACCATTGCCTTCTGAACCATTGCCACATATGAAGTCAACTCAAACATGGCCACTCTGTTCTGAATCCAAAACTTCAATCCCTGTTCAAATCTTCTGGCTTTCTTTTCATCTGTATCAACCTGGTCTGGCACGAACCTTGCTAACTCAGTAAACTTAGCCTCGTACTCAGCCACAGTAAGATCACCCTGGGTCAGATTCAAGAACTTAATCTCCATTTGATTCTTCATATACCTCGGGAAATACTTCTCCAGGAACAACTCTGTGAATCTCTCCCAAGTTATAAACTCACCTCCTTCCAATGCTCGTGTGGATTCCCACCAATAGTTCGCCTCACCCTTCAAAAAGTAGCTTGCAAACTTGGTCTTCTGCTCAGTTCCTGCTCCGACTAATTCAAAAGCCTTTTCCATTTCCTTGAGCCATGCATTGGCTTCCACAGGATCAGCACTTCCCTTGAACTCAGGTGGCTTCACTGCTTGAAACTGCTTAAAAGTCACTGCTGGTGGTGCTGTTGCTTGCTGCTGTTGTTGCTGTTGTTGCTGCTGCGTAAGATGTAACATCTGCTGCTGCATCAGTCCCAACATCTGGATAATCGCTGGATCTGTACGACTCTCGGTATGATCCTCTCCTGAATTATTCCTTTTCTTTGGAGCCATTATTCTGGTAAGAAACAAGCAATATATATAATAATCTGTCAAGCATTGTGTCAAATATGTAGCAATTCCTTAGCATATTAAAGTTCGCAAACAATATCTCTTCCTTGAATATCATAAACTTGCTACCATATTAACACAAGCGACATGATTATCACATAATCCTGCTTATTATCTCGAGAATAATAACATAAAGAAAATTTACTCCGAATTATCCAAACCTTTTAAATCCTTGCTCGAAATCTTAACTAACCCAACAAAATAGAAGGGCAATGACACAAGGCCTAAAGCTAACCACAAAACAGGAAACCTAAACAACTTAACTATAACCCAGCCCAATATCCTAAATTTAATCCTATAAAAGCTAAATATACGCACCTATCTTATGTGATCTTCCTATGACTCATCTATGACAATCCTACGCCTGTTTCAGTGACCATAACCTGTAGCTCTGATACCAACCTGTGACGCCCTCCAAACCCGGGGTCTAGATTTGGGGGTCACTTGCCACTAATATTATAATAAAATAATCACAGCGGAATAATATAATAAATACGACCCCTTTACCTGCACTGGATCGATCACAGGTTATAGTATGGAACAGGCACTACTACAAATCAAGTGTTATTACAAACCATAGTCTAATTAGTTTTACAACTTATTCAAATTTTATTACAAACCTCTAGACTAATTAAGTATCCCAAACTGTCTACCTGGAAACACACCAACTATTTACAAACACATAACCTCTGGTCAGACCTGGAACTTAAGCTTGCCCTGGCCTAGCTGAAAGAATCAAGATAAGAAACAAGTATGAGCGAAAGAAATGCTCAGCAAGTAGTAAATAGCTTATGATTTGGAATAACAACAGTATATCTGATGAACAAAACCAACTACAATAACTGAACAGTATCAAAACTGATATAAATTTGATAATAAACAACATTTGCAATATATTATGTTTTGGGATTGGAATCTTCGAACGACGGTGTGTTGCCGCCGGTGATCAGCCGCGGAGCAACACCGGTATGCCGAAGCATATCCAACTAAACAAAAGGTACCCCAAGGCACATATCGGCCTAGCAAGGTGTTATATCCTGTATAACACATAGTTCACACTGGACCGCCGCCACGGCCTCTTACACAACCATCCAACCCATAAAACCAGTTTCCGTCAAAGGAGTCGAATCAAATGACATCCTTAACCACATAACTCCCCATTTCTCATGGTCCGGAGTTTTCTCAACAACCAATGGCGAAATAACCAGAACAATTAGTTATTCGCTAGTCTCAATTCAAAGCTTCACTGTATAGAGTAAGTTATAGCGAAATGTAAAAATATTTAACTATTCTGAACTTAGAATAGTAGAGAAATTGAAAGGATAAATTCAGAGTCAATAACACTTGAATGGTATGTGAACATATAAATATTTGCATAATAAGATTCAAAATAAACGTCACTGGAATAATAAGTGAAGTTAGGGTACTTGCATAATATGAATCGAAATAAACGTCACTTGAATGATAAGTGAGGTTAATGTACTTGCCTGGTATGCTCAATAACCTCTTACTTTAACTCTGTTTCTAACTGCTGGCTACTATCTCCGTCTAACAATTGACTGCGCTCCTTGCTACTCGATTCTATAAACAAAAGGACTATCTTAAGTGACAGAACTAAACTCAATCGACGTAACTATACGTCTTGACATCTACCCGATCGTTTATAACTAGCATGGCATTTTAAAACTGAAACAGATAGCATGTATATCACGTAACACGTAATCATGGTATTCGTATAACACGTACTCACATATTTCATGTAACACATAAGTCAGATCATTAAAAGGTACGTCTCAGTGCGTTCAGAATGAAAATTAGGTCAATATTAGCATTTACCGACCAAATACCGACTCAAACTGATACACAAATCAAATGACATTGCAATACAAAAGAAATTAGGTCTCAAAAGTATTTTTATTGAAAGCGCAATATTTTTCTGAGTCTGTACGCGTTCGTTTCGTATTAAATGAACGAACGGTTTAATTATTATGAATAAAATAAGAAATAAATGGAAATAAATCAATTAATAATACTATTAATTGATTTTAAATACTAAAATATAATTTTTTTTTTAAAAGTCTAAAAATAATTTTAAGGAATTATTCGAATTAATTATAAATAATTTACATTTATTTACCTATTTATAAATAAAATTAATTGATTAAATGAATTAATCAATTAATTAAATCCATAAATAATTAAACAAAATAAATTATAAATAATTAAACCAAATTGTATTTTTGAAAATAATTAAAGAAAATAATTACAAGAATTTAAAATAATTAAGAAAATAGTTTTTTTTTTTTTTAGAATTTAAAAGAATTATTAAATGAATTTTGAAGTTAAAGTATTTGATTTTTAGAATTTAGAAATGAATTTTGATTTAAATTTAAAACAAGAAACCAGAAACATGGAATCAGAAAAGGAACAGCCAGAAAACGGATCAAAGGCGGTAGGGCGTGGCCGGAAGGACCGCCGGAGTTGACGAACACGTCGCCGGAAACTGGGTCTTCCAGAATCCGGCCGACGTCCGGCCAAACTCCGGTGAGCCTAACCCCCCCCAAGTCAAATCATTTTGATCGATTTCCAACATCTAATCGATTCAAAACGTTCCCAGAATCACAAACTCATCATCTAAAACATCATTCAACCCCTGGAACACAGAATCCGGCAAAACAACTTCAAAAACCGGCAAAGTCGTCGGAAAAATCCGAACTCGACTAATACTTAACCAAACTTAGCGATTCTGGTCTTAAATTAAAGCTGATATCAATTACAATCTATTCACAGCAGTCATGAGTACCCAGAATCAACAGAAATCACAGAGCATCAATTCAAAAGTTTTCCAGAAAACGAAACTCGATTTTAACAAAATTCTAATCACAATTAACGAATCAATATAGCAAATCATTCCTTAGGAGCCCACGAACATCAATCAAGCAACCAAAACATCAAACAATCATCCTATAATCAAAACCGAATTAAAATAGTAAAAATGAAAAAAAAAATGAAATTACAGAAGGATTAACCTCGGGTTAAGATATGGGTATCACTAGATAGAGCTTGATGAGAGCTTCACATCGACTATTTGAACTCCAAAAACGGAGGATTCTATCACCATCAAAAGATGGATTGATTCTTAGGATTCAAGAACAAAACCCTAGCCCCCAAATTGAATTTCTGAATTTTTATTAATATTTATGAAAATTCTCAAAATAAAAAAATTAATAAAATAAGGTTAATCAGGTATTTATATTTAATCTGAAATTATATCCCCACAATAAATTAAGGGTGTTTTTATCCCTAAATTACAATAATTAAGCCCCAAAATAATAATTACGGGGAATAATTTTAAAAACTATAAAATACAAAATTAATGTCAAAATTCCCAAAAATTGCGAATAATTTAAAAATACAAAAATAAAGGGTATTTGAAATACGAATAATTTTATAAAAATAAAAACATCGATTTTGTGGGGTTTGTCGTCCCGGTGGGGTCCCGGTCCGTTGATTTTTGAAAAATGGAAACGATCCCTAAATTACCAGAAAATCCCGAAAACACGTAAAATACATTCAAACGCACATAAAATTAAATAAAACAGGTATCTTAATAAAGACACTAATAATTATGCGTCCCGTTTGCAGATAAGTTCATATAATTGCAATTTAAACATATTTTTAATCAGTCGAAAAAAATTTCTGGCCCGCACAAAAACACACATAACAGTTATAACATCTCATATCATAGCAACAATTACTTTAAATTTATAAAACACACAATATTTATTTATTTAACATATAATATTCACATAATTTTCCCGGATATTACAGTGGATGTGGATGTAGGTGTTCATAAAGATGTGACATTGATAGATAATTTGTTTATGGATTTAGCGGTGGAGCTTGAGGATAATAAAAAGGTGGCGGATGAGGATGATAATGGAAGGGTTGTTGAGGAAATGAAAGTGGATTCTTCAGGTGGTTTTGTATGCCGATTGGTTGTTGGATCATTGAGCAACATTGTTGCTTGTGCAACAATTGATGAAGTACGCGTTCCCGAAGGACATGAGAAGACTATCCATGGAGTAAGTCTTGGAGAAAAGAACGCAAGGGTGTCTATCACTAAAGTCATTCAAGGAGATGCTAAGATTCCCTTCCCTATCGGGGATGAAATTTTGACTGTTCAAGAAGCCATGGGAACTTTTATTGCATGGCCGAGAAACATGATAATTGCAGGAAATAATAGCAGTACTTCTCATATTTTGGCCGCCAAGGTCAGAATGCTTTTTTAGTATGGTTAATATATGTACTATGTATATGTACTATGTGTTTGTTTAGTCTGTTTTTTTAATTATTTTTATTTGCAATTATTTTAGAAAACCAAGAAAGCCCATGCTAAGAAAATGAAGAAGACGTATAAAGTAATTGAAGATGTTGAACCAGAGCTTGTTGTTCAGATTGGTCCGAATTATCCTTCTGCAATGAAACGTTTGTGGACATGGGCAAAGGAAGCCTTGAGTGGTGTGTAAGGCATATGTCATAGCCTATTTGTATATTCGAGGATTTAACTCAACTCAAATAAGAATGTAATAAGTAAATAGTGGATCTACCGTCAAAGAGATCTCGCAAAGTAATATATGTCAAAGGATTCAGAAACAAGGTTCATCTACAGACTTGAGGAATTAATTCACTGGAAGAAGTTCAAGAAATTGTTCAAGCCTCAGTGATATAAATCAAGATTGTGGATTTAATCAAGTGACAGAGATCTCGTCAGACTATCAATTAATAACAAGGATTTAATCTGAAGAAAATCAATTATCAAAGTCAAGACATGAAGAAACGTCACGGAAGTTAGTCACTCATGAACCAGACAGTACATCGAGTGTCAACATTGAAGTGGTGGAATTGATTCATAATTCTCAGTGATTTTCAGAAGATTTTCAGAAGAATGGTTGCTGCTCAGGATTAGTATTAATTCTCTATTAATTAATTAAGTCATATAATTTAATTAAGAAAATAAATTATATCTGCAAAGATTAATTTATTTATTATTTGAATTAATTGATTAATTAATTCAGAATTAATATTAAGAATTTTCAGAAGTTTAATTGGATTAAAATTCATTTAAATTCAGCAATACAAATCTGATTGTACTAATATGACAATCGGTATGACAATCAATAGTCATACCGAAAGTCATGCTAGTACAAATAATTGTCTTGCCGAAAGTTACACTGGAAGAGGATTTTCTTGCTAGTTCAATCAGATTGTCTTGCTAGTACAAACAATAGTCATACCGAAAGTCTCTCCAGTTCAACAGATTGTCTTGCTAGTACAATTGGATTGTCTCACCGATTGTCACTCCAGTTCATTCAAGTCTGTTGTTTGATTAAAAGAAGCAGAAGCAGAACACATTCATTATCCAGAACACAAGTAAAAACAAGAACACAGCAGAGAAGAAAAAGAAGCAAAATATTTCATCCTTCCTCTGTAAACTTCAAGATCATAATTTCTAGTTTGTAAAGTTAAATCCAAACCACTAGAAATCTTTATTTTGTTCTTGTGTAACAATCTAGCGGATCAAAATCCCTAGAACTTAATCTCAAATCGCGTTTAGCATTTGATTCTAATTATTGCAAAAATAGAAAAAGTTCATGTCGAATTTATTCTAAATTTGTGATAATTAATTTGAGATTAATTCCTTGTAATCGATACAGTTGTTGTAACACCTTTCAAGTTTAATAATATTTTTATTTAACTTGAATTTTGTTTCACATTTTTTATTCCGCATTTAATTCGATTATTCGGTACTGTTTGTATTCAACCCCCCCTTCTACAAACGCATTGGGACCTAACAATTGGTATCAGAGCCTTCTGATTAACGAACAAATCAAGATCCTAGACTTTTGTGATTTTTTAACTCCTTGAATTTTTATTTATTCAAAAATTCATAATGACTTCACAAAAAGTTGGAACCGTTAAAATTCCACTATTTGATAAAGAAAATTATATCATGTGGAAGAAGAAGATGCTCTTGTTTTTACAAGTTGCAAATCCCAAATATCTGAACTTGTTAAAGAAGGGTCCAAAAACTCCGATGGTTATTGAACCAGAGGTGATAGAAGATGATGTTGTGATTACCAAAGCTAGAACCTATCCAAAAGAGCCTGAAGATTTTACTCCTGCTAAAAAGGAAGAAGCCTCCTTGGATGCCAGCCTTCAACTAATATTAATTGATTCCCTTGATCCCTTGATGAACAGACATGTGATGAACTGTAAAAATTCCAAACACATGTGGGAAACTATTGAGGTGATTAATGAAGGCACAGAGGAAGTTAGGGAGAACAAGTTGGAGATCCTAACCTCTGAGTATGAACATTTTAAATCAAATCCAGGAGAAGGAATTTCTGAAGTGTTTGAGAGGTACAATGCATTGATCAATAACCTGAACATAAATGGAAAATATTATTCAATCAGGGAGGTCAACAAAAAGTTCCTTTTAACACTGCCAACTCATCTTGAACACAGAATCACTGCCATTAGAGAAGCTAGAGATCTGAGTGAGATTTCTTTGGATAGACTCTATGGTGTGTTGAAAACCTATGAGTTGGAGCAGATTCAACAAAAGGAAGTCTATGGGAAAGATAGAATGGTCAGCACATCTACTGCTCTTGTAGCTGAAGGTCAACAACAACAACAATCTCAACAGTCGGAGAGAATGGTACAGTTTTCCAAGGCTGAGGAAAATGTGATAGTAGCAGAATATGATCCTCCTACTACAAATCAATCCAGTGATGATTTTTATTCCTTGGAAGAGCTGGAGCAATTGGAAGATGAGTCAATGGCCCAAATTGTCAAGAGATTCTCCAATGTCAGATTCAAGAGAAATCCCAAGTTCAAGTACAAGTCCAACTACAACAGATTCCAGACAGGTGGATCTTCATCCTCTAACACCAGTAGTGGTGGATACAAAACAGGGGTGGTTGATCGGAGCATCATTAGATGCTATAACTACAATGAGTTGGGACACTTTGCCACAGAATGCAGGAAGCCAAAGCAAGTAAGGAAGAACTCTTATGATTCAAATCAGAAGAGTAACTCTGAAAGGGCTTACCTGGCAAAGGGAAGAAGCTGGGATGATACTGATAGTAAAGATGAAGAAGATGAGAATCTTGCTCTTATGGCTATTGATGGAAAAGCTTCATCATCAAGAAAAGCGGTAAAATTTACTGATGCTGAATTAGTTTATCATCTAGGAGGTTCCTTAGATTGTGCTCGTCGTGATAATGAACTGTTAAGTCAGCAGATCAAAGACCTTGAGAAAGAGGTCAATGAATTAAGACTTGTGCACATTAATCAAGACAAGTTAAAAGAACAAGTATCTTTTCTAGAGAATAGAGTTGACTGTTATAGACAACTCGAAACTATTCTCAAAGACAAGATCACCGGTCTTGAGACTAAGGTTAGAGCCTACTTCAATTCTTGTTCGAAGCCTAAAGAGTTCTACAGTAAGCAAGCTGTTAATCAAACATCTGGAATAGGTTATGATTACAATGCTGCTATTGGAGAATTAGGCATAAACTCCCCTCCTCATGTATGAGCTAAAGGTAGGGAAGTACCACATGTGCTTAAGGGTGTTGATGAACCCCTCTATAAAGTATCAATTGCTGAACCATTTGATGCGACCTCTTCTGTTATTCAAGAAGAAATACGTGCTGAAGATCATGCTAATGAGAAGGTTGTTTCCAAGTATGTCGAAAGTTCCAGTCAAAGTTGTGAAAGCAACTGAGACTAACTCAGACACACATGAGTTGGATAACAAAAATGCCATGTCTACCATGCATAAATTGCCTGCTGTTAATCACTCTCATAAAGCATGTGGTGTTTCTAATTGTATGTCTTGTGCTTTTAATATGATGTATGCTTATTTTAATGGTAAGCATGTTTCTAATGATAAGACTACTCCTCTTCAGCATGTGAATAACAAGAAGCATGATAGGTCTAAGACTGCTAGTCCTTCTAAGGCTAGAAATGAGACATTTGTGCCTAAGCCTAAACAGAAATTTGTTAAGGCTGTTTACAAGGTCAAATGTTCAGTCATTGAGGATGTTGAGACCATTAAAATTAAAAATGTTGTTTTGCCTGACAAAGGACAATTCTACACGTATGTCGGGCCCAACCAAGTTTGGGTTCCGAAGAAGGTCTAGTCCATTTGAAGTGCAGGGCAGTATACAGGTGTAACCGGTAGTGTGGATTCTTGACAAGTGGATCATCAAGACATATGACCGGAGATAGAGCCCTGCTATCAAATGTGGATTGAGAAAGCTGGCCCACTAGTTACCTTTGGAGATAACAGCAAAGGTTTATCTGAGGGATATGGCTGTTTGCAAGCTGGGAATGTTATCATTGTAAATTTGTATATTGTGCTAGGTTATTATCAGGAAGCAGTATCTAACATATAGCACCAGTGACGAGACTTGAGAATATTACGACATATTAGGCACCTGCTGCACATTACACTTGGAATTGGACTCTAGTAAGATGTGTACAAGTGTACTCCTGGTTGGTGAGTCAAAAGAGGAAGTCAATGCACCACAATTCATGGACTTTGCAGCTGCAGATCTATTGGACTATGCAATCTCTTCTTCACAGTCTCACTTCAGGTTGGTATGAACTAGTGTACTACTTAAGCAATCGTCAAGGACATGGTATGGCACTCTAGCTGAAGTAATAATTTAATATGAACTAGTAGAGTCGTCATATTTATAACTCTCTTATCACTAGGCACAAACATATTTTTTTATATGTGCATACAGTTTTAGGAGAAAATCAAACTTCTTTCTACATTAGTGATTTCTTATTTCATGTAGAATCCTTTGAAATCACTATTGTACTTCATTACTCTCAAAAGATTAAATGTATAATTTTCATTCATTATAGATCTTAAGTATATTTTATCTCTCTATTTCCGTATGTTCTGTGATACAGGTTCAGTCTCCAATGACTTTCTTTCATTGACAGTCATGAGGTTGAAAACCCACAACATCTTTTCCAGACTGTAAAGACAAACACAGAAACAGAACCAACCAACACTCTCTTACCACTAAAATGAAGTATGAGTGAGCGTGAGGGAGATAGTGCCTTAGTGCACCACATAAGGAAGGTTCTGAAGTCAACCCAGCAGCTCTGTCTCCTACATAGATGAGTAGTATTTAAACCGAGACAACTGCTAACCCCCATACATCTTCTCAAAAAGATGTAATGGCTGAAAAGGCACAAAAACAGTTACTAGATTCATTCTCTCAACAGGGTGCATCTATTGAAATTTTGCCTGTCGGCCAAGGTATCCGATGTAGTGTCACCACCTCAAATATAAACAATTCTTGATGCACAAGGAAAGGTTACACACACAAAGGACGAGTTGACGGAAACAAAAGTTTCGACCATTTTAAGGTCAGATTCGATTGTTCAAGGTTCGTTAATGGACCAATTGCCTTTACAGGTGTTAGGAGAGGATACTGATCCAAAAGCCATATGTCAGTGGTCAGTGTCTACCTCCCTAGGCTTAAATCCCCTGGATGCATCTGCGGATAGTGGATCTGACATAGGTGCAGATCGGCAAATTGTTGACAATGATTCAGATATTACCTGATGAGTCACAAGGAAATGTCTTCACAGACATTAGAAGGGAACTTTGATCTTTATGCTAAATTCGTTGGATCATTGTTTACCTTCCCAGAATTCAAATCTGGAACCCTAAAAGGGAAACTAGCAACTTGTAGATTATGACTCAGATTCATCTGACGAGTTTAACGAGGATGGGGATTTGCGAACTCCCATTGCACCACCTGTGACCTCCTTAAGGATGGCTAAGGTGATTTTCCTTGCAGGTACAGCTGGATTATGGAGCTATGAGAGAAGAGTGATACACTTGTGAGAATGAGTGTAAATACGAGTGGAGAGAAGAGCGAAACACATGTGAGGTACACTTAAACAGAATCACACACTCACAGTGAGGAAGAAAGAGAAACTACTTGTTATTTCTTTTCCAACCAAGTGAAATATGAGAACTCCTTCAGACGACGACATACATTCCTTCTTTAAGGGGGAGATAAAAGCTTAAGTAATATTTTGGAGGATTCCTCAACTAAGGGGAGAAATAGCAGGGAGGAATAAAAAGATCCTACATATGTACACTACACCACACCATTGTTATTTGTAACTACGGATCCTATTGTACGGGAGAGGTGGTAAACACAAGGTGATTTTCTAGTAAGGGAAGAAGCTGTTTTCAAAAGGAGAGTACCATTGGTTTTTATCTGCGGATCCTATTGTACGGGAGAGGTGGTAAACGAAGGTGATCTTCTTTAATCAGTTGATTCTCATAGGGGGGAGAAGCAAGAGAGATATGGGCTTCTCAACAGGAAATGTGGTTGTACAAAAGAAGATGAAGCTACTTGAAGATATGTTCAGTCTAGAGGAACATCTATTTGGAATCTGGAAAAGGTTAAATGTTATCCAGAACTTTTCTGCTATTTACTTTGCATTTCTGTTTATATCTTTTTCTTATTTGTTAGTTGAGTTATCCTCTAGGTATTTGTGTGTTATTGTCTAACAAACAAATAGGGGGAGATTGTAAGGCATATGTCATAGCCTATTTGTATATTCGAGGATTTAACTCAACTCAAATAAGAATGTAATAAGTAAATAGTGGATCTACCGTCAAAGAGATCTCGGAAAGTAATATATGTCAAAGGATTCAGAAACAAAGTTCATCTACAGACTTGAGGAATTAATTCACTGGAAGAAGTTCAAGAAATTGTTCAAGTTTCAGTGATATAAATCAAGATTGTGGATTTAATCAAGTGATAGAGATCTCGTCAGGCTATCAATTAATTATAAGGATTTAATCTGAAGAAAATCAATTATCAAAGTCAAGACATGAAGAAACGTCACGGAAGTTAGTCACTCATGAACCAGACAGTACATCGAGTGTCAACATTGAAGTGGTGGAATTGATTCATAATTCTCAGTGATTTTCAGAAGATTTTCAGAAGAATGGTTGCTGCTCAGGATTAGTATTAATTCTCTATTAATTAATTAAGTCATATAATTTAATTAAGAAAATAAATTATATCTGCAAAGATTAATATATTTATTAATTGAATTAATTGATTAATTAATTCAGAATTAATATTAAGAATTTTCAGAAGTTTAATTGGATTAAAATTCGTTTAAATTCAGCAAGACAAATCTGATTGTACTAATATGACAATCGGTATGACAATCAATAGTCATACCGAAAGTCATGCTAGTACAAATAATTGTCTTGCCGAAAGTTACACTGGAAGAGGATTGTCTTGCTAGTTCAATCAGATTGTCTTGCTAGTACAAACAATAGTCATACCGAAAGTCTCTCCAGTTCAACAGATTGTCTTGCTAGTACAATTGGATTGTCTCACCGATTGTCACTCCAGTTCATTGAAGTCTGTTGTTTGATTAAAAGAAGCAGAAGCAGAACACATTCATTATCCAGAACACAAGTAAAAACAAGAACACAGCAGAGAAGAAAAAGAAGCAAAATATTTCATCCTTCCTCTGTAAACTTCAAGATCATAATTTCTAGTTTGTAAAGTTAAATCCAAACCACTAGAAATCTTTATTTTGTTCTTGTGTAACAATATAGCGGATCAAAATCCCTAGAACTTAATCTCAAATCGCGTTTAGCATTTGATTCTAATTATTGCAAAAATAGAAAAAGTTCATGTCGAATTTATTCTAAATTTGTGATAATTAATTTGAGATTAATTCCTTGTAATTGATACAGTTGTTGTAACACCTTTCAAGTTTAATAATATTTTTATTTAACTTGAATTTTATTTCACATTTTTTATTCCGCATTTAATTCGATTATTCGGTACTGTTTGTATTCAACCCCCCTTCTACAAACGCATTGGGACCTAACATGGTGGTCGAACAATTTTTTTTGAGCTAAGCAAAGAAGCATTTGGCTTTACAAAGAAGCAATTCATGTTCTTATCTGATATACATGCAGTGTGCTCTGGAGGTGAAATGGCCGGCTGTGTCATTTGCCTTTTCATTCAGTAAGCTTTTCATTCAAAGTTTTTTTCGAAGTATATAGCCTTGGAATAAATATGACAATCTTTACTAAGGACTGCTTAATTTAATTTGTAGCTTCTTGAATGAATATGTGAAGAAGCATAAGATGGTCAACATGATTAGTTTTGTAGATCCGGGCACAATCGGTGCCATTATATGTGGCAGTGCAGTGCAGAGGTCGCGTGAATTGTGTATAAGATTTAAAGATTCTAGGAAAGGGCAACATTTTCTCCTGCCGTACAATGATGTGTAAGTATTTTTACTATCCCAAACTATTAAGCTGTTAAGCCTTGCCAGTTTTTTATTAATTTTTTTCAAGAATTTAGCTTTTATTTTTAAGGAATGGGTTCAATTGTATAGTTAAACTCGATAATATTTGTTGTTGAAATTTAAATTAATTGCATTGGTTCGGTATAAACGTAATCAAATGCCTTGACAGTTTTGAAGTTAATATAAAAGTAATCAAATGCCTTACAGTATTTAATTGATTTTGTTACTAGATGTTAGGTTTGATTCTAAGACGGGGGCAATTGTATAGTTCAACCTCGTAATATTTGAAGTTCAAATTTGATGATAATTGTATAGGTTCAGTTTTAAAGTTGATTTATTTATCGGAATTTAAATTTTATCAGTATGAGCCTTCAATTTTTGATGTTATACCTGATCGTGTTTATTACAGTAAATTACACTCTACTAGTATCACATTTTGGATTATTTTTCACAATTAGTGAGTTTAAATAATATTTAGGTTGATTTTAATTCAATAGAAATGTAATTTTTTTGATGATATTTAAGTTTTTTGGGTGACAAAAAAGCATCAAATTTAAGCTTTATTATTTAACAAGCACCTCTGTTTATTTTTCGTAGGAACCACTGGACCTTGACAGTTGTCAATCCAGACGCAGAGGTAGTCTACTATATGGACCCTTTTAAACGCCGAATTGCAAATGGAGAATGGGTGGATGTTGTCGACAAGTAAGAGTTCACGTTGTAAAATTTGATTATTAAGTCTTGACTTGTAAATCTTGTCCGACCATGTTTTGTAGTGGTTATTTTATGTTTTGATATATCTCGTTCTGGTTGTAGTGCCATTAAAATGTACAAGTAGGATTTGAAAAAGGTTCCGAAGAAGAAAGTATTGTGGGAGAACATGGCGGTATTTATTTATTTTTGTGATCATATATTAATCATGTTATTAAAGGAGACTGGATATTTTAAATAAATTTTTGTTTGATATTTTAGGGAGTTCCAGTGCAGACCGGGAACAAGGATTGTGGCCTGTTTGTGATGCGATACATGATGGAAATCATTCATGATAAAGAGATGGACTTTGCTAATAAGGTGACAATTGACTATCTGTGGGCCTTTTCATCCACTTTGTATTTACTCTTATAAGGGCAGAACATGTTACTTATACAAAATTTTGGATGATTTTTCAGTGGCTGCGTAGATCAAACCTGGTTTACACTGAGGATGACATCAACGAGATCAGGGTTGAGTTTGCAAAATATTTTATGAAATATTGTGCAAGCTAGGTCCCCGCCTTTCTTTTCTTTTGAACTTATCGTAAACTGGATGTTTTATGTATGTAGTTGGTGACAAGTAGACTCGTTTGAACTTATCGTATGTTGACAAGTAGACTCGTTTGAACTTATCGTATGTTGACAAGTAGACTCGTTTGAACTTATCGTAAAGTGGATGTTTTATGTATGTAGTTGGTGATAAGTAGACTTGCGATAATGTATTTTGTGTTCGGTGGATTGCTGGTAGTTTGGTAGGTAGATCTGGTTGTTTTTGATTGTCGAACGGATGGATTATGGTATGGTATGGTATGGATTATGGTATGGTAGTGAATTGGTTTTGTTTTGGCAGGGGCCTAGATTATGGTATGATTTTGTTTTGGATTATGGTATGGATTATGGTGTTTTTATTTTGACAGGGGCCTATATTTTATGGTTTTTTATGCAGCTGGTTTTAATTAAATATGAAATTGATATGCAAAATGCATATACCTAATAAGATAATGGTTTTTTAAAACAAAAGTAAGCATTGTATCATTTTCGGACAACGGTTACCTCAAGTACATAATTTTGTCAAAATATAAGCCATTCTCTAAACAACAGTTCAATAACACCAGTTATTTATTAACTGTTGTTTGAACTATGAAGACATGACTTAGAACACAATATAAAAAGAATTGGTTTAAAAGGTTTTACACAACTGTTGCTTTAAACAAACCATTGCTTGAATAATAAGGAATTGGTTTTGAACTTTTTCTTGCCATTGACTCCCTATTGTCTATTACTTAGTAAAACTGTTGTGTTACAAATGTTTCTTCAATGGTTCCCGAAAAGTAATCCGTTATCTCTTTTGCATTATAACACCACCCTAAAACTGTTGTCTAAAAGATACTTATATTACTACCTCTGAAAATAACTGTTGTTGTTCTGTTATATAAATAATAGATGGATAAAATAACTGTTGTTTGGAAAAAATATTTAAAATTGGAAAGAAAATTTAGAACTTTCTCTTGACGTAAATAAACTGTTGTTTATTACTAAGAAAACTGTCATGTTAAAAATGTTTCAACAATAGTTTTTCTAAAACAACCGTTGTGTCATCCAGATTGTAACCAGTGTTAAACATTGTTGTTGAATCTCCCTTATTACAACTGTATCAACAACCGTTGTCCAACCTTCAATCACACGGTGTTGGATAGACAACGGAAAAACTACCTTTCAAACAAAGAAAAAAAAACAGTTGTGTGATTGCAAAAATGTTGTAGTGTAATCTTATTATGATAATATTAGTTTAAATGTGTATAACTTTTAGTTAAGATTATATAATATATGATTGATGGGATTTCAAATAATAACTTTACTAATATGTTTATAAATAATTATATTAATATTTGATGTTGGTGTACTCAAACCTGATAGATTGATTAGTGTATAAATATTTGTTGTTAGGTAGGATTTGAGTAGTATATAATTTTTTATTATTTGGATATTGTGATTGTGTTGATCATTTGAATAATCATAGAGGATAATCAAATCAAATTTTAAAAAAAAATCAATTATATTATATTCTGATTATTATATTTTAGTATAATATAAATATATTTTTTAATTTTTTAATTTAATGTAAGTACATAGATAACTAAGTAATAAGCATCTGGGTCCATCAGTTGTGAATCACAACAGTTGTCAAAGTTTAACGTCAAATAAATTGTACAATTGGAAAAATGAACATGTGCATAATCTTAAAATTTATTAAACATTTAATTATGTTTCTAAGTTAGTAAAATAAATCACGTCACAGCATGGCAAATGTCAAGAGGCACTTTCATATCTATTTTGACATCCTATTTAACACATACGAGTAAAAAATCAAAAAATTAAAATTGGAATAAAAAAATAAAAAAATCAAACCATTTGGAAAAATCCGACATTCAAAAAAAGGCACTTGACGGAACAATTTGTAATGATTATGATTTTATCCCTATAATTAAATCGAAACATTTGAATCGTTTATATTAAATTAAATTATAATATACTATTTATATAATATAATTTATTACTTGTAAAATCTTATAATTTTTGGATAATAATAAAATTATATATATAATAGTTAAAATTTGATAAAGATTAGTATTCAAATTAAATTTTAATAAGACCTAAAAATTTGACAAGACTTTAATATGCATAACTTGTTAGTTAAGAATTAGGTTTTCCATTTATTATAAAGATCATATTCTCTTTCCTTATATTTATTATTAAAATTTGTAATATATTTATTTATAAAAATCAGTAATCTTGTAAATTTCGTAAAAAAATAATCATAAGTCGTAATTCGTTGATTCCGATTTTTCAAAAAAAAATCATTTTTTTACAACTGTGGTGTTTTAAGTTTTTCAAGAAAATATCGTTTAGAATGTCAAAAATGCTAATTTGAGATCTAATTAGAACTAGAATCGTGGAGAATTTCGAGATTTTAAATGTGCAATTATTGACTTTGGTATCGTAGTTTTTGCTGCGTTTTTGTAATAGTCACCTTTATAATAGAGTTTTGGATTTATTAATTGTATTTTATATTAATTTTTAATTTAAAAATAATAATCTGAAAAGTCAGGATCTTATAATTGATTTCCGAATAGGCTGTCATTCAAAATATGTTAGTTATGGGTTAATACATTGTTTAGGATACGGTCATGTAGATCATCATTAGGACTTTAACTTTTGGAATAGATGTATTACAAACTATTTGGTTTAGAAGATTGATGTAAATTTGGAGACGAAAATATTTATAAGGATCGTAGTATGTAATATAATATAATTTTTAGAAATAATAATAACAATAAAGAATAATAGAAAAATGATTAAATTTTCATAAAAATTAGGATTCAAAATTGAATTAGACTAATATACCTAAATTTGGATCAGAATTTAATATGGATAACTTGCATGCTAAGATTAGGGTTTCAAAATAAAACAAAATATGTCATATTCTCCTTCCTCATATTTATTATTAACATTCGTAAGGTTTTTATTCATAAAAATGAGTAATCTTATAAAATTCGTAGAAAATTAGTCATAAGTCGAAATTCGTTAATTATCGACTTTTCGGAAAGATCTCTTCGTTATTTACAAATCTCATGTTTTAAGGTTTTCAAGAAAATATTAGTTCAGAAGGTGAAAGGAAAAATTCGGATCTGGTCTTAGTTATATTTTTGGAGAAGTTCGAGATTTTAGATGTGTAAGTTTTGACGAGTTACTAAAGATTCGATTTATGTTCTAATATGAATTATTTGCTTACATAATTGAGAAAGTAACTACTCGTTATTCCGTATTAATTGTAACGTATTCAGGTATGTTTGATTAAATGTTTAAATTTATTTGATTTTGTTATCATATTTAAGTTATCGATATGTGATTAATAAGATATTATGAGAATTTTCAGAATTTCTCAGTTTTATTTGTATATCGAATCATAGAATCCGGTCACTGAATTGTGTGACACATAAAACTAGTTTACGCACGTTTTAGAACACATAGATACTTTGTTGAGTTTGTTTTAACGAGGTACTTGAACTAGCCCCCATTAAACTATCGAATTATAGAGTTGTGTCGCTGGGACAGTGACATTGTAATTTGAAAGGGCGGGATTTTGAAATAGTTATTTGATTATAAAACTTATTTATTGAATAAAAATTTTAAATATGTAAATTATCGAATATGGTGTATGCATATTTTTGATTATCGTTATAGAATATAGCGTGTGATTTTGTGTTATGTGTTAAATGTTTAAGTTGTGTTTTTGAAAAAGATGAAGATACAATTTTGAGTTGTTAAAATTTAGTTGTTTGTTTAGCAACTCATTCTTTTAATATTTCAGGTTTGATATGAGAACAAGTTCGGATAATATTGGAGTTTGAGTACTCGGGGATTGTGGTATATCAAGTTGTTAATCGTCGTTCTTTTATAATAGAAACCTTTGTAATGAATTGTATTTTTTATTAAATTTTGATTTAGAATTAAAATTCTGAAAAGTGAGGCTGTTAGAAGTTATTATCTTTTAATGTACGTGTCAACTATATAATAGTCCCCCGATTGATATTCTCTTCTCAGAATAATTGCTAATACAATACTCTTTTCATATTTATCGATCAAATTGATCAATTTTTTAAATAAAAATAAATTTTATTATTATGTTATTTAAAAAAAACTGAAAATTGTATATTACAGTAGATTAAATATAATTTTTAATAATATAATTTTTTTAATTTGTTCTATTATAAAGTATTAATAAATCTCGGTTAAACTTTTTTCAATTTGACAGCACAAAAGTCTAATTTGACAACTAAAAGGGACGAGTCATTACTATTTTAATTTTAAATTCTACATATGAATATAAGTGTTATTCAGGCACAACTCTACTGCTTGGGATATTAAAACGGATATAATTATTAAAATATTACATTTTCAAAGGACATCCCTCACCTACCTACCAGATGCCCAGTTTCGTGTAACGTATCAACTTTTAAAAAAATTTGGGATGTTGCAGATACATATTAGGGCTGATAGACGAACCTCCACATCACTAATACTGTTTAAGATTTTGGTATTTTTGATCATTTTTTTAAAATGTGGTAGGTAGGGCAATGAAAATTGAGAAAGTAGTATTTTGATGACAAGCCATAATGGATTATAATATTATAATATCTTTAAAATGCTACCCTTGCTTACATATATGACTTCTCGAATATATTATATATTTAATATTTTTACCGTATCACATTTTACTTCCAAATTTCTTATTTTTTATGAGAATAAAAATATTAAATGAAATGTAAATATTTTTATTAGAAAGTTTAAATTAGGAGCATAAATATGTGCCTAATAATATTATAAATAATTAAGTAGTAAACGAGAATTTCTATAAATTAAGTAGTCATTGTTTTATGTTGTCATCGTCCACTTGTGTTCTATCATCCATAGCAAATACTATTTTTTTTTTAAATTTATAAAATATAGATTTTAATTGCTAGTTCGTGTAATTTTTCAAATATTTTCATCACTAAACATGTAATCATATATATTCATATAGTTTATATATATGGTTGGTAAATAATTTTAACTTCAAAGTATATGACTAATAATAAAATGTATGTATTTTCGACAATTAAGAGCTAATTATATCATAAACAACTATTTATATCAAAAAGCAAATCATATATAGTTAATTTTACATAAAATCTTCAACTTTTTTGAATTTTTTTAGTTCACTCAAATTACTAATATAAAATAAAAATTATATTTTGTTTAAAATTTACAAAAAATATATTCAGTTGTGAGTTACCTTAATACTGAATGTTACAACTTACAAGCTAGGAAAATCAGAATAAATTCAACTTGTGCATTTAATTAAACTTTGTGCAAGTGAAAGTGTTCTTGATTATTTTTCAAAAAAGAAAAAAAAATCTTAATCAGAGTTATGATCAGAGGATTGTAAAAATGCAAGCAAAAGGTATTATGGAATAAAATTTGTAAATCAGGAGCTAACCTATACCCTAAATTCAAAAACTAAATTCTCCTGTATATCATTGACATTGTGCATCAATTAGAAGTGCCCATCTTTTACAAAGATATATGCCTGCTTATCGTTACGTTATCAGAGATCTTCTTTCCACTAATCCGTCCTTTTTATCGATCGAATTCTTCTCTAGTTTGATAAATTGTATACCGCCTTTCCAAGTTATGGCAAGCCATGTCTTTTTGCTTTAGGCAAAATTGCTATTTGGTTTCTCTCATATTCGGTATCCCCACAAATCCACTTATAACCATCCATCGTGAAATTTGCATCTTCTTGTTTAATTAGGTTTTTAATCTTGAGAACTTAATTTGTGGACAAGGGTATTGCACTATAAAGCAGCAGGTGGCTCGTCGTTCTTGACTGAAATTTCACTATAGTTGATTATTTATTTAAGCCAAATGTTATTTTTCTAGTGTTTTTTTTTATTTTCAAACCAATACAACATGAAAAGATCAAATAATCCTTATATTAATTTTTTTCAAGAGCGGTTTATTTTATATGCAGGGATAGTTTAATTTTTTTTTTGTTCTTTTGCTCTGAAAATACCGTTTTTCTTTTATTTAACCAGTTATTTAAGTTTAGGTTAACTTAGAAGTTTCGTATATACGGTCCCTAATATAGGAATTTCTCTATTATATTGCTTCAAATTGTTTTACACCCCAAGAGAAACAGGTCTTTCTTACTACCCTATGGACACATTTCCTATCAGTTTTAAAGTTAGAGTCTTTTTCTATGGTTTATAATATATTAATAACGTTATAATAGAGTCAAGACCACTACAAAGTCGACCAATAAAAATAAAGCTGCACATTCTTTACAACCAAATAGGGCCTTTGATGTATAATAACATTTTCTGCTTTAAGAACTTATCAATATTTCCATTGATTCATGAAAGTCTTTATATATGCTATATTGCATAGGTTCAGTTTATCTGATTAGTAATAACATTGATGGAAATGTTGAATATAATTTAGGATTCAAATGCTAATACAAAATGAGGATATGTTATGTAAACTGAACACGCAGATGATGTAGTGTACATGTTGGTGGTCCAGTAGATCCTATTGTAATGTCATGGTCTGGAAATTTAGTGAATGAGGTTGCTAGGAATTCGCATAATTATGTCACGCAAGTGTACTTACTGAATATGTAGACACCACTTAAAGCAACTTTATAAATACATGCTCTGTGCTCACTAACCGGCCCTCTCACTGAGAAATTGCGGTCCGTCATAAATGGTCAAGTGTAGTATGTTTCAGGTATAACTAATTATGAGCTAAATATAATTACACACAGCTATACCTTATAGTAATATATAGGTGTATGGTAGTTTGAATTACTAGGTACTAATTGAGATTATGAGGTGATTAGGTGAAACAACTCATGTTAATTACCGCACTAGGGATTCTTTCCAGGCAAGAAGAAACAAGAAAACGTTGGCTTCAAGTGTTGGGTATTGATCGTGAAGTCACAAAGTTAAAAGAATGTTCTTATCTTTATTGTTATTTGTTTAATTGTGGTACAAAAAGTCCAGCCAGTCTATTGTTTCTGTTTCATTCCCATTATCCATGTTTGTCGGGCCCCCCCCCTATACTTCGTTTGGTACTAATTATGAAATCTGCGACAAAAAACATAAACAAATGTACCTAATTAGTGGCTACTTTTGGGTTTAATTAAATCGGAAAAGTTCTAATATCAAAATTAAGGATTTAAAACAAAAATCACTAAATTTTGAAATTGGCCGAAACCACGATCTACATTAGCCTTTGTGTGTTTGAAAATAAACATTTCATTTCAAATAACTGATTTCAAATTATATTATTTGGATGGTCATTTTAATTTCTCGTATTTGTACTAATAATTGAATGTGTTGAATTTCAAATAAAATTCAAATTCAAATTATTTTGGTCATCCAAAAATAATCATCCAAACATTTTATTTGACTAAATTCGATCAGTATTTTAAATGAAATCTAAATTACTCTGAGGCGAATTCATGAATTATATTATGGGGTGACATTGATCATAATTTGTGAATACACCCTTATATTTTTTTAATTTTTGGAGGACACTTCACTTATTTTTAAAAGAATTAATGATAAAAAAGATAAAATTTGTGTGTACTTTTTTCTGCTATTTAGTTTAAGGATAGTGGAGATTAGGTTCATTGATGCTTATAAAAGTCGGCCAATTTATCTTTGACGGATTCCTGATATATTACCGATAAATTATTTAATTTTTCAAAAATCATCCGATAAATCATAAATTGCTATCTCAACCAAATACTTTCTATTCCGACATATGTAATCACGGATTTATCCGGTTATAATTGATAAGTTTCCCAAATCTGACAAGTTTAAAATGCACTACACTGAAAATCTAAAACTGTAGACTAATAGGTCTCTCCTCAAATTTCTAATTTCATACAGAAGATAATATTATTTTGGGAAGCTACACAAAAGTTGTTGCACAATGGATTGAAGTTCAGCATGAAGCTCGCTAGCTAGCTACACCTTTTCAATATAATTTTGGTAAATAAATGAAAAGAACTATGATCAAAGACAAAGCACATGCAAATTAAGCAATTTTTTTAGATAACTACTTTCAACAAACGAATGTTAGGAGGGAATTTCCGACGCAAACATTGATTTGATGTTCCAACTAAAGGCGCAGCCAACATTGAAAGTGGAAGATAATGCAACACATAGATTCTTAACCAATTTAGCTATCTTATCGATCTGAATGAAAGTTAAAAAAATATTATATATTTCAATAATACACAATTTTTATATAAAAAAATGCTAATTTTGTTATTTTATAATTAAGTGAAGATTGTGAAGTTCATTTATATTGAAGCATATGGACTGAATTTCTTTAAAAAAGTCGTATATAAATTTAAAGTAATATAGATAATTATAAGGCATGGGGAAGTGCAGAAAAAGGATGAAGAAATGATATGAAAGAGGAGGGAGGGGAATATGCAAAGCGTGGGTGGTTGGGGGTGAGCACTTGTGTAAGGGTTTGTTAATGGAGGGAAGAATCATTATATTTTAAAAACAAAAAGAATCTATATACACATCACCTTTTTTAGGGGATATTATTTAACTTTGTTTTATACTATAATTTTCTCTGCTTTTAGAAATACCCTTTAACTCAAAAAGACAGGTGACTTTTTATATGGGGATCTCATGCTATGTTTAATCATGTGTCCAAGAAGAACTCATGAATATTTTCTCTTGGACAGTACTCGTGAAAGAATGGAATTCAATAGCCTATGTCCATAAGACTAGTATTGAGCTGGCCCGATATCCCTAGCCCAAATCTTGAGAGAGTTGTTAATTCATTTGTGTCGTATACCTTTGTAATTTATATCTTTTAATATAGTATTTTTAAAGATCAAATATTAATTTGATCCATTTAGAGTTTGTGTACTTTGGTGTTGATGTATTTCTATTTTCGTGTCATTCTCGTATCATATTTTGTGTAAATTGAATATAAATATATAAATAAATTATTGTAAATATTAGATTTTTAGGTAAATATTAGATTTTTAAATAAAAAAAATTATACATTATTTTAAAAGTAAATATACATAAAAGTTAATATGCATTATGAAATATATACATTTAAATTATTTATACTTACAACATTATAAAATTATACATTATTTTAGAAGTAAATATACATAAATTTCTTATAAATATACATATTTATAAGAAATATTAATATTTAATTATAGATATATTTTATTTATTGTAATTTGTGTTATGTCCTGTACCTAAGATAAACACAAAATCAGACACTACATCTAGATTGTCTATTTTGTGTTCGTGTATTTTTCATGTGTATACTTAAAATGCAAATAGAAATATTAAATTTTTGTTTCGTGCGGAAAATTGCCAAATTAAGCCAATGTGAGAGGTCATCAGATTTCTAAACCTGAAATTTTCGGGAGTCGTTCACTATATATTTTTTCCATTTTTACACCGAAAATAAGATGTACATACATCTTATTGTATCATCTTCATCCTGTCTTGTAAATTTTGTCAATTAAATATAAGGGTCTCGGAAGAAGAGTAGGAAATGGTCATTGACTCACTAGTTAATAAATAAATATAGAAAATAATAGAGATACAGTACACAATTTGTTTTTAATATAGTTACAAAATATTAGGTGTCAGTATTTTTATTGAATAAACTTTAAGATTTCATTACTTAGAAACGTCATACAATAAATCTCCAACAAATTACGAGGAAAAGTAAATTCATTTTTTGGCAATTAATCAAACAAGTTAATCTAGCAATTCTCATGTTATTAAAAAGTTATTCTCAAATTTTGGTTATTAAAAAAAAATAAAAAAATAGTATTATCATATTCGTTAAACTACTAAATTGTTAAAACAGTAGACTTCGACTTATTCTACTAAAATTATCATATTATTTTTATTATAAATTTATAATTATTATATATTAAAAAATCAAAATTAAAACATAACAAAATAAAAAAAATTAAAATATTAACGGAATTAAAACAACAATTTTCCGCGCAATTTGTGACTGATTTGTGCAGGACAGGTTGCAAATAATTATTGGATGAAACAGAAGCATTGTAAGTGCAAACATTTACAACCCTTGGATTAACAATAAATGAGAGATATCAACTGTTGTTAGAAAGAACCAGTGATTTTCTCTCTCTTTGTCACTCCACTTCCTTATCCTCTAACATATTATCCTCGTCTTATCCTCTACGTTTGCTCTTTAATTTCTTCGCCTCTCTATTCTTTAATTTCACCTATTCTCCCCATAAGAGATGAACAAGGAAGAAGTAATGCACCGGCGATAAGTAAGACTTGTCTCAAGAATGAACAAATCATGTGAAAGTACAACTGATGAGACCTTGAAGCTGATTTTTGGAGAACTTAAAGGGTCAAGTGTTTTTTTATTTGAAGCTGATTTCTGGAGAACTTAAAGGGTCAGATGCTTTTTTATTTGAAAATACAGTAACCTTCAACGAGAAAAAGTTTGTGCCTAAGTCAGAAAATCTGTTTCTTACTTCTGTTTCTTTACAAAATGAGGAAGTTTTAACATCTCATCATGCGTTATCTCCGTCCATAAACAAGATATCACTTTCTCAAAAAGTCAGTCTAAGGACTGCAAGCAAAGCAGTGATGAATCTGATAGCCTTATAAACCACACGCTTATGGAAAAGTATGAGAACTCGACTCCAATGGGCAATTACAGTTTTCATCTAACTAAAACTTGTATGTATTTTTTAAATTAACTTGAATCATATGCAAGAAATTGACCGGTTTATTAGAAATAAACTTATGACGGAAGTTGTAGATTACTTCCTATGAATGTTCATCACTTTATAATAATTATTTTTAATTGAATTGTTGCTAAGTTGTGGTCCCCGCTCGTAACTTACGACAGAAAAATCATCATGTGACGATAGGTTTTTTAAGACGAAATTCATAGTTTCGATGAAATTAGGTACTTGCGATGAAGTTTGTATTTACGACGAAATTTGTGCTTGTGACGAAAATCTGAACTTACTATTTGAGCAAAAATGACGAATATATTTCGTCATAAATGATTCAATTACGACGATTTTAGTTTAAAAAAGACGTTGTAAATACCTTGATTTGTTGTAGTGGTGCTACCGTATTTGATTGTTTTCGAATAAAAGTAACAGGAGTACAAACCAAGTGCTGCAGCTGGCCTTGACAATTAGCAATGACATTGCCAAGCTCAAGATAGATAGTAGCACTACTCTTCAAAGCTTGTACTGTCAACAAAAAAATTGTCTCAACTAGCACCGATCTTCCGTGAAGCTATCTAGAAATGATCAAGATAGCGCCTCTCTAACCCCAATGGTTTCACCTTCAAAAACTGAACCAGGAGCCAAAAGTTTGAGCACTTTTCCTGCAATAAAAGAACCATTATGGTCTCCAAGTACCATGCCAATCGAGTTTTTTTATCTGCTAAATAAAAATAGATCCCTTTATTCACACAAATAACATCATATAGCGCTGTCATTTGTTAATAATTTTTTATATATTTTTTGTGTCTATAGCATTACTCAATAAATACAGCCGGGATTTAGGATGGCTAGGATTTGTTCGTATTGGTTTAGTTTTGATCACCGGAACACTATTTTACCCCGACGATCAATGCAACAGTTTGTGAAAGGGTAAAAAGGAGCCCGAGAGTTTCCCGGGGGACCCGGTACGTCCAACATTAGCGATTACAAAGGAAGATAAAAGCTAAAGCTGCTAACAATGTTCTCCTCTACTCCATGTCTCCAGTCAAGAAAGAAAGAAAAAGCTAGTGCTACCTCCTTAAATGAAAGTGTTTTTTAGAGTAAAAGTGAAGATGAGGTAAAAAAAAATAGAGGTCATGCGGTACGTACACTAGTAAATTAGTAGCAGATTAGGGGGCCTGCCTCTCTACTCGGGTCTCGAGTATATGTTGAAAATAAGGGATGAAATTGGCCTTCCTCTTTGCGGAGACTTTAAAAATTTAATATCCCAGGTCATACGTTCGATTGTAGTTGGATGCAAGTATTTAAGCAGGAAATCATGACGATGATAAGCTAATTCTCTCCGATATTAGTTGAGTGTGCGTAAACTAACCTCAACACGTAGTTATCAAAAAAAAAATCATGTTAAAGCATAGCTTATATAGTCAAGCGAGGGATCCTTATTTAGCCACAACTTAGGATCAGTAGGAATAATGTTCCCGCTAATATATCAAAAGTATTTTACTCCATATGTTTTAGTTGTATAGACTTGTTGAACAGAAGCATTTATTTTTTTGGTTAGTTGATTTTAATATTGTATTAAGTATAAATGAGATGACACCTATCATCTCAAATACACAAGGGAGTAAGTTCACGGGGTAACAAACCACGATAACAACGAGCTACAAGCTCAAAGTTTGAAAATCGTCTGAAAATTACGAATAACAAAGGTTCAAGAAAATTGGAGTGGGTATCTTTTCAGTCCTTGTAATTGTATAATATGTATGCTTATTTTACTCCGCTTTGAATTCAATAACAACATTCCTTGTTTGTACATTTCTGAGCAGCTTTAACTATACTTCATTTAAACTTACTTGATGTAGAATCTCACTAATCTGATTACCAACTTACAATCATAAACTGATAATACAAGAATTTTACTACTTATCAGCTGGTGCATAAAGTTGATTACTCATGTACAGCTTTAACTGTGTCGATTTATGGTTACTGACCACAGTAAAAAACTCTGTCAATGACAAGTCCCCCCATCATGTCACCGCGCTGAGTTTTCATATTTCTTCTGCACTTGGAAAAAACTTTAGAGTTGAAATTAAGTTAGGTGATTAAACTGATGCTGTACTATATTAATTTGGGATGAGGTGTCTACGTGCCAGTAACGAAACCAAAGTCTGCAAATTCCGGAACTAAACTGTATAACGACAGAAATTCGACTAAATTAGGGAAATGTTATTTCCGGAGCCCTTTTTTATTTCCAGCAAACAAGAGAATGACATGTGGAAGAATGACCAGCAAGCTTATATCTCACACACGTTTAGTATATACTAACATAGTAATGTCCACACACATTAAGCCCTACTAGCTCTCTTTAGAAAGGCCAGTCGAAAAAACAAAAGAAGCATTAAAGCAAAAACTTGTATATGTTTCTCAAGTTGATTTTGTAAACAATCAACAATGGGGAGTAGGTGGCCGGAGCAAAGGCAAGTAGAGAGTGGTGTTCAGTTGCCCGAAAGCCCAACAGAGTCGATGGAGTTCTTGGCAAGGTCATGGAGTCCTTCAGCATTTCAACTTTCAATATCAGATTCAGACGCTTCTCCTCTTCCTAGGTTAATAATTTATCCCTCAACACAGTCTAACAACCAAAGTACTGATACAAGTTTCAGTAGTTGCATAACAGATGAAATAACTGCTGGTGCTGGAAAAGAGGAGTCCGTGGTGCTACCAGGAAACACATTCTCGTTTGCTTCCTCTGCAAGTTCCCAACTTGTGCTCCAACGCATTATGTCTCAAACTGTGAGTTTATTCTTCTTCTCTTCTTTTTGTAGTAAATCTTTTGTGAGTTATAGCCTTATATGAAAACTGGTTTTAGCTTGAGAACACGTGAAAACAATTGTTCCTGCAACACTTTCCGTTTAGTGGAACTTAGTTAATAGGTTTCAGAGTAAAATGTGAATGAAAATAAAAATGAATAGCAGGTTATATCGCCAATAACTTCAGGGAGATTATCTCACAGCAGTGGACCATCTAATGCTTCGCTCGTAGAAGCTTCAGACAGTCATCCACTTTCCCCTACACAAGAATATGATCAAGACATCGTCAAGGTGTGCAGCTAAATAAATTTGTGCACGTTAATATCATTTGTTACATCAGTTAATCTCTGTTTAAGCATTTGATAACTATATATGTATACATAAACTTTGTATTCATAAATATGAAGTAATTTGAATGCAGAATAAAATGTAGAGAACAAAACAAAGAGAGGATAATTTTCATCATTCTTTCGATATGAAGAAAGATGAAAAGAAAAAAGCGACAAACTTTACATGTATTTTTATTTAAAGAAGTTAATTTATTGACAAAATCGGCCGCATGGTATTAAACTTAAACCGTTCATAAAAAAATATATTACCAGTATGTTCCGAACTAAAACTGCCTAGCTGCAGTCAATTCTTTGTTTGGAAGCAAATCAGACAATGCTTTCATCTCATAAGCCGCCTAGATGCCATGACCCTTATCTTTCATTCTATCCCCTTTCACTTGTTTTTCCCAAGAGTCAAGATACCAGTTATATACAGGTTGAAGGACCATCCCCATGTAAACTTTTAACTACTTAATTACAGACAGAACTGAAGAGAACATGTAAAGTCAATGTTGCTTTCAGTTTCTTACCCTTCTTACTTGTTCTTCCATGGACAGTAAATTTTTGACTTGTAGAGAAATAGTGGACTGGTAATAGTGCATGTATCTAACTGGTAACAAAATACCCAGATACCCTGATGCAGAGGGGCTGACTGACCTCTGAGAAACCCTGTTTTCTTATTTGAAGACATTTCCATTCTTTTTTTTACACTAGACAGTTACATAATATTCGTCGTCAAATAGGAATAAGATAGCTAGTCTGAGTCGTGGGCTTTTGACCCCCGGATTTCTGGTTAACTGCGTAATCTTACTAATAATAGTATGATGGCTGAGTTAATTTCAAACATGTTGCGTTTACAATTCACAGCTTCAACTCTTTGGACAAACATAACAAATAAATTTTGCTAAAATTTAACCATCCATGACCCGTTTTTTCAATTGAAACGTGGACCTGTCCCTATCGCTATCTTTTTTTTAATATTTTGAAAAAAATGTGTTCAATCGAAACAGCTAATTATTTTGTAATACAAATCATGCAATGCAGTACTTGGGAATAAACAAGACAGTAAATCCTCTTTCTGCAAAAAGTCCCAATTGTGGCGGCAGCAACACATCAGGCGGCAGGACAGTTGGAAGGTGGTTAAAGGATAGGAAAGAAAAGAAAAGAGAAGATAACAGAGCTCAAAATGCTCAAATCCACGCAGCTGTAACAGTTGCTGGAGTGGCTGCTGCACTGGCGGCCATTGCAGCAGCCACGGCAACAACATCAGCTTCTACAAAGGATGAACAAATGGCAAAGACTGACATGGCTGTAGCTTCAGCAGCAACATTAGTCGCTGCACGTTGTGTGGAAGCAGCGGAGTCCTTAGGAGCTGAACAACACCACCTTCTATCAGTTGTTAATTCAGCTGTTAATGTTAGATCACATGGAGATATATTGACTCTTACAGCTGCAGCTGCTACAGGTAATATAAATAAACCTGTACAAAGCTTCTGCTGATAATTTCTCATTTGCTGTGTAAATGAGAAATATCACAACTATAGTAATACTACAAATGCTTTTAATTTAGACGTGAATGAGTATACCGTGCAGCTCTACGTGGAGCAGCAACCTTAAAAGCAAGAGCTTTAAAGGAAGCATGGAATATTGCAGCAGTAATCCCAATAGGTAAAGGATATGGTGTGGGATTTGGTCAAAATGAACTAAGTGCCAGATGCTCTGAGGAGCAATTTACTGAAGAAAATTCCCCGGATGCATGTATTCAAAAACTCCTTGCCAAAGGAAGTGAGCTTCTTAAAAGAACTCGAAATGGTAATTGCTATTTCAACTAAAGCGAAGACATGTTAAGTGTCTAAACTTTGTTCTAACAGAGACTTTTATAATGTTGCAGGTGATCTTCACTGGAAATTTGTGTCAGTTTACATTCATAGAAGTGGACAGGTAATTGATCTAGGGAACCTTTACAAGCCAGAGTCTACTAACTCACTGCAGCAAAATAAACCCTACTAATTACAAAACATGTCACCAAGTTAGGCCACCATAACAAGTATCAACAATGTGAGGTGAGGATATTTAGGATACGCGAACTCGAGACCTCTCCTAAATATCCAAAATCTGAGCTCAATAACATGGTAGATGAAAAACACTTATAAAATCTTAAAGTGTTATTAGAAGCCACTATCAAGTTTTTAAGTGCACGGTAATCAAGCTAGGGGAACCATTACAAGCCAGAGTACCGCTATAACAAGTGTCAACAATTTGAGGTTGTTGGGTTATGTGAAGTTGACACCCCTCCTAAACATGAGCTCTAATAACTCCTAATCATGAATTCTACTCTGAGAAATGAAACTCAGGGTCTCCTTATTTTGCAGGTAATGCTGAAGATGAAAAGCAAACATGCTGGTTCTACCATAACTAAAAAGAAGAAAAGTAAGTTATTTACAGTTCTATCTTGGTAAAAGTATTTGATACTCAAGCAGCAAAAACACATCTCTTGTGACAAGTTCACGACACATCATTGAAAATGTAGATCAAGAAAAGAGGCCTAAGCTCGCCATTTTTGAAAAAAAATTAAAAATAATGTAAGACGCCATTTTTGTTGGAGTTGCAGATGTAGTGCTGGAGGTGCGCATGAACACGACAGCATGGCCTGGAAGACAGTTGTCGGAGAATGGAGAGCAACATCGCTACTTTGGACTGAGAACAACGACACGTGGAATTGTAGAATTCGAATGCAAGAATGACAGGGAATACGAGATGTGGACTCGAGGGGTATCTAGGCTTCTCTCAGTAGCATCACAGATGAAGAATGGACAGAAAAATCAACCACGAGACAACAATTTTCAGGTACAAATGTCAAAGGGGTAAGAAAATATATTTTAGGACTTCAAAACCAAGTAGTAATAGCTAAATGTTAGCTGCTCTTAAGCATTTCATGTAAAATAATTTATTACTATGCAAACCGGTAGTTGCTTATGGAGTTATGGTAATAAAATGATTAAAGCCCACAAACATCAGTGATAAGGTGACTTTCTTTTTTAATTCAACGATTCCGCTCAACTCGGCTCGTAAAATTAAACAAGCCGAGTTCGGGTAGATGTTTATCATCGATTAAGTGTAAAACCAAAACAAGCTGACTCATCCAATCCGTCAAAATCGGCTCGTTTAGCTAAACCAGCCGGCTTAACTCGACTCGTAAAATTAAACGAGTCAAGTTTATTTAAACGAGCTGACTCGACTCAATTAATTTTAATTTAAATTCCGCTCGATTCGAAACTTGACTCGCTCGACCCAAATCACAACCCTAATTCTGCCCATTGTAATTGTCGTTGGAGAACAATTTTGGAACTTGTAACATTATTCAAAATTATTATGAAATAACTTTGCTTATAGTCATGCATTTATTGCAAGCAAGATATAATTTTATGATTAGATTTACTTTTCGTGCTCCCGAGTTAAAATAAGGTAAGAAAATAAGAGAACGGAAAAGAAATTTATATAATTTTCTTTATAAGTCGTGGTCGGGAGTATTTTGGGAGAGAAGAGATTGAAAGAAAAAAATTCAAAATTTTCCATCCAATTTTTTTTCTCAAAAATGATATGATTGGAGAGAAATTCTCACATACATTTAAATACATTTAAATATGCTTCCCTCCAAATTAATATATTCAAAATTTTATCTACTTTATAAAAAAACTTGAGAACTACGTTAAAGAAATTTTTTATTTACTTCTTTTTCTTTCTCTCTCTCTTTTCTTTTCTTTCAACGGGAAAAAACTTGAGAGTACAGAATTCTGTACGAGGAGAATAGATAACCAATCTACAATGGGCCAATGGCAAGAAAAGTTGCTGATGTAGTTTGGGCCATAGCCGAATGTAACAAATTTGGGCCTATACAAAATATCCTCTTAGCATATCTGGTGAACGTCTTATAGAAAAACGTTTATCATGCAAACTTATCGCCTATAGAAAATATATTTCACTAGGAAATAAGCTGGGGAAAATAAAATATTCGTGAAAAAACAAGTTGAGGATATTTTTCCCAAAAATTCATGTATTTTAAAGCAACCATACTGTAAAGGCTGCTAATTAAAAGGTGAGAGAAGAATAATGTTAAGAATTAAAGTCTGACGTTGCTGATAAGGAAACATTTAAAAAATTCAGATACTATTTTGGACTGATGAGAATGCGGTTAATTAAAAATTATATTGTGCTGAGAGGTATCAACCCATCAATTTAATTGCTTTAATGCTTTTAAAAATGGCATGTTCTTATTCCAAAAATATACCAACACCTTTCCTTTTCATAAACCTAATTAACCCAATTTGGAAAGACACAAGTCTATTCTAGAATAAATTAACAATTTGATTCCACACTTCCAGGATAGCAAATACCGCCTTTGCTTTCTTCTTCTTCTTTTAACAAATTTAAAGGTAACTTTCGTTAACTTGAAAGTAACAACTTCCCCCGTGATTATGCAATCATCGTGAAAAACAAGTAACAACCTAAATAATTTATTTCTATCATAAAGAAAAACTAAATAATTAGAAGTTTTATTTCTAAATCACTTAATATACCAACATAATTTTAAAATTAAAAATAAAATTAAATAAGTTTTATTTTATTAATTAAATTTTTTATGCCCGATTAAATATAATTGATTATCTTTTATTTAAAATAGGTATTTACAATTATTAGGCATGTGAAAATGGGTTAATAAAATTTTAAAATAATTCGAACCATTAAATTATATTTAAATAAATTGGTTCATAAATTGGTCTAACTAAATAAGTTCTGAAAACCACGTCCAAGTAAACGGGCAATGAGTTTAAATTAGAGTATTTTAATTTAAAATTAATTAAGTTGTCCATATTAATAAAATAATTTGGAAATTTTAGAGATAAAGGTCTTTTATATCAATCGAATTCAAGTAATTATATTTAATTTATTCTTAAATATTTTAGTTCGGATTGAACATTATTTTATTTTAGCTCGGATGAGTAGTATATATTATTTTGTTTTAACTCGATGTCATTATATTGACCAACGAATTATCTTTCAAGTTTCAATTGGGTCTAATATTGGATAAACAACATTTCATTATCTTGTTTTAGCCCTATAAAGCAAATCCAAGTAACAATATTACGTTCCGTTTATTTGCCTAGATCAATATTATAATTTCGTTTAAATTCGGATGAATAGTGTATGTTATTTTTCCAATCTGGGGACATTATACCTACCAACAAATTACATTTGATTTTTAATTTTATTTGCCCGAGTAAATATTATATATTATTTTATTGTGGTCCGAGACCATTATTCAAGTTTTCCATATTTTGTCTTTAATGTAATTGACTATAATTAATTTATTTTTATTTTACCCCAGATCATTATTATAATTCTGTTTAAAACTGCATGAATTGTTTATATAGATTATAATTATATCTGTATTTATATAATTATATTGTAAATATTAATCTATTCATAAGAGTGTTTATGTTGCATTACATATATGTAAAAATTTAGTGTTACAAAAGTCCAAGTGACCACATAATCATTAAAAGAATTTTTAATATTTCGTTTATAATATAATAGGATCTCGGATGAGTAGTATATATTATTTTATTTTAACTCGATGTTATTATATCGACCAACGAATTACCTTTCAAATTTTAGTTTTATTTTATACGAGGGGAAGATCCAAATCTGTTTATGATATAGTGAAAGTTCAATGGTATAATTTTTTAAACCGCTTTTATTATTTTGTTTTAGCCGGATAAAGCAAATCTAACTAACTATATTTAGTTCCTCGTGTTTTTATCTTAGCCCGAATGAATAATATAATTCCGTATAAACCCGAATGAAAAATATATGGTATTTTCTTTTATTCAGGACTATTATACCTACGAACGAATTATAATTTAATTTTAATTTTATTTTAGGCTGATACAATAGTATAATATTTTTTGGTCCTTGTGAATATTATATCTTTTTTTTTTGTTTTGGCTCGAAGCAATTATACACATTTTCAATATTTCGCCTTTCATATAATTAACTATAACTAATTTTTTTAGTTTAGTCCGGATTCATATTATAATTTTGTGATGTAAGATGATAATTTTATTTATTTTTAGATAATATATTGTGAATATTAATCTATTAATAAAAATATTATTATTAAATATAAGTGTTGCCAAAATATATGTGACCAGAAAATTAACAACCAAAATTTCAGTATTTTATATATATATATAGACACACACTCCCAAAATTTTTAACGAGCGCATGTTGCCAACTGATATTACTTTATGTTTAGTATGATGAGGCCATACTACTTTTTAGTTATAATTTAAAATACTTAAAACTGAATAGATATCTTATTTTTAAATATTTTTATATCCACACTTCTCATGCAAATATATAAAGCCAATAGAATTGAGCACGAGGATCCAATAACGGACAGGGGGAAACGTGTCCCCTAAATAATTTTTCTTACATATTTTAAATATTAAAATGTCCAGAAAAAATGTCCTCATAAATATCAGAAAATTAGAGGATGATTTCCAGAATTTAATCAATATACCCCTTAAAAAATTTCTGGATCCGCTTCTAAAGGGAGTAAACTCTAAAATAATTTATATTCATGTAAAATAAAAATATGTATAATGAATATGTTGAATATACTATAAGATTCATATGTCTGTTCTAAGATTTTAGAATGACGGGTTATTAAACATGAGAACACCAGAGCTCTTGTCGGTGAGGGGATCTCAAATTCGACACAATTTATAATGGAACTGTTACAAATGACAAGAAAAAATTATTTTTTTCCTAAAACAGATTTGAAATAGTAAACTTTAGGGAAAGAACTTAACATCTATAGAGTAGCCAACTCATATGAAACGTTAAGGTATTAGAGGAAGACATTTTCTAAGATCTTATATTAGTATCATAATATTTCCCCTCACTCGAAAATATGTTAATAAGTTGAAGAGAAGATCAATCACTCGAAATCCCATTTATGGGTCGAACAGTGGATTACATGTGCGTATTTTTTGGGATGGCTGAGAATCGAACCTGAATCCTCCCTCCGGTCATAGCTCTGTGATTACTGAATTCCAGGCCAGTGAATTGCAATCTTGCTATAGTATCGCACTGGCTTTATTGACGATATGAACATATTAGGGGGAAGTAATTATCTTAACCCAGCTTCTCGTATTTGAATTTTATCCGATTTCTTTGCTAATTAGTTAATATAGTTGTTAATTATTTAGTTTAATTAAATAAACAAAAACCCATTCTTGTATTTTATAACTAGATTGTTTGATATTAACTGTGATTTATAGACATAGGCAGTTTTTGAGGAATGATATCGGGTATTTATTATTATATTACTTGTTTGCGGTTGTGTACACTTGCATATAGAGATTTTACGCAACAAGTTTTTGTCTTTTTTGCTTTCAAATAGCATGGGTTCTGAATCCTCCTTCCAAACGTCAAATTCTTGTTGTGATGAAGTTCTAAGATAAATTCCTTAATTGAAACCAATGGTTGATTGACATCAAAATAAATAGAAACTGGATTAGAAGGATAATAGTCATAGATATGAGCTCAGCTTAATAAACACATGAAACATTGTCAGCTCGGCTCCATGATGGACTTGGTGGTTGCAACGTATGATGATTCATTTTCATACATAATTCCTTAACCATCTCGTACATAGAAGCTATTACATCCTACAAGTAAAGAATTTCGCGATTTCGAACAACATACTCTTCATCATACATCATGTTGGATATATTTGAGATGTCATGTCTAATATGTTTCATGTTTAGTTTTCAGATCTTAACTAACAGGAAATATCAGTTCTTACTGAAATCAGGACTTACTGGAAGTCAGGACTTAAGGATATCAGATATCAGGACTTAGATTATCAGAAGATGGATATCATAACTTAAGTACTGGAGAACTAACAGTTAAGGAAGGAAGCTGATTTACAGGAAAGAAGATCGAAACTAATACGGAATAAGATATGCATGGAAAGAGTTCGAGGACTAGAAGAATTATATAAGATATCTGGTTGATATATTTTAGGAGACAAAATTATATTCCATATCAACTAGAAGTTATCTTGTAACTGTGTGTCTATATAAACACATACATAGGTTTACTCTATAAGAGTTACGATCATCGAGAAGATCATATATTGTAACCTAGCAGCTCTCGTGATATTTGTTCATCACTGAGAGAGAACAGTTCCATTGTAACAGAGTTTGTTATATCGAATACATCTATTTTCTGTTACTTGTGCTTTAAATCGATTTGATTGTATTCTATACTGTATTCAACCCCCTTCTACAATGTTGTGTGACCTAACAAGTGGCATCAGAGCTTATCTGTTAACACACATACAGTAAAGATCCAAAACAATCATGTCTGAAGAAGCAGAAAATCCAACCAAGCCCGCTAAAACTAAAAAAACTCCAAAGACTCAAACCCATTGTCGATATGAGACTATCAGGGTTCCCATGCTGAGACCGTCTGAGTATCCCACATGGAAAGTGAAGATGGCTATGTTTCTGGAAGCTACAGATGCAGAATACCTTGACAGAATTTATGAAGGACCGCATAAACCAACCAAGCTCTTTGTTGTAGTTGCAGATCAGCTAGCAAAGACCATACCAAAGGAGAAAAGTGAACACACGGCTGAAGATATCTCATCTATTGCCAAGGATGCAAAGGTAAGGCATTTGCTGCATAGTGTCATTGATAATGTCATGTCAAATAGGATAATTCAATGCAAGACTGCAAAGGAGATATGGGATGCTTTGGAGATAAGATGGCAATGAACTGATGCAATCAAGAAAAACAGGAGGACTATACTCACTCAAGAGTACGAGCACTTTGACTCAAAAAGTGATGAGTCATTAACTGACTTATATGACAGGTTTGTCAAACTCTTCAATGATCTGTCACTAGTGGACAAGGAATATGACATTGAAGATTCAAATCTAAAATTCCTTTTAGCTCTTCCTGAAAGTTGGGATTTGAAAGCTACTATTATAAGAGATAACTATGCTCTTGATGAAACTAATTTTGATGAAATTTATGAAATGCTCAAGACTTATGAACTTGAGATGGATCAAAGAAGCAAGAGACATGGGAGAAAGTCAAGAGCAGTTGCTCTTAATGCTGAGAAGGAATCCCCCAAAGTGGATGTCTCAAAGAAAGGAAAAGGAAAGGCTCTCATCATAAAGTCTGATTCAGAATCATCATGTTCTGATGATAATAATTCAGAAACTGAAAGTCTACCTGAAGTAGATGCTGATGAAGAGATGATGAAGTTGTGTGCTCTTATGGTGAAGGGTATCACAAAGATAGCCTACAAGAAATTCAGAAGGGGAAAGAAGTTTTCCAGGAAAGGAAGAAGTTTTGACAGGAAGGGTTTCAGAAAATCTGAAGGCAAAGGAGGAAAGTCTGACAAAGGAGATTACTCAAATGTCAAATGCTACAACTGTGGTGAGAAATGCCACATATCTCCTGACTGCAAGAAAGGAAAGAGTGACAAAGGCAAGGCACTTGTCACAAAGAAGAAAAGCTGGACAGACACCTCAGATTCTGAAGATGAGGAGAACTATGCCTTGATGGCAAATGCTGATAGCAGTTCTGATGCTGCTGAGTTAAAGGTACCTCAAACAACTTATGCCTTTCATACTGATGATATTACTGAGTTGAGATTATATCTTAAAATCATGTTTATTAGATATAGAGATCAAACTTTAACATGTGAAAGATTAACTTCTGAAAATCTTGCTTTTAAAAAGAGGAATGATTATTTAGAAAAAGAGTTAGTTATGTTCCATCAAACTCAGAAGGATAGAGATGATGCTCTCTATGTGAGAGATGAAGTGCTAAAAATGAATAAATCTCTAAAAACTGAGTTAGAAAAGGAGAGAGAGATTATCAGGACTTGGACTAACTCTGGCAGAACAACTCAGAATATACTAAGTAGTGAGAACTGGAAAGAGGGCTTAGGTTATGGAGATGAGAAAAGTGAAAAAGGAACTGAACAAGTTAATCCAATTATTGTTAAACAGACTACTAAGACAAAGGTAAATCCTGTTAAATTTATAACTGAAACTGTAAAGTCTGATTCTGAAAAGATGGAAGATGTTGAGACAAAAGTGATAGCAGAGTCAACTTCTGACAAATTAGAACAGGATAAACCAACTAAAGTTAGAATAGGCTTAATGACATAGAAGTAGCTTAAACATAAGCTGAAAGAGATTACCAGTGTAAATAAGGTAAAGGAAGCTAGGAAAAATAGGAATGGAAAGGAATATGTGAATAAAAGCAACAATTATATGCCTGTTCCTAATGCTCCTAGAAAGAAATGCTATAACTGTGGAAATTCTAACCATTTGGCTTCTTTTTTTAGGAAGAATAAGAATATAAACTCCTTACCTTCTAAGTCAGGAGTTAAGAGTCAGTCTGTTAGGTTTAAGCCACACAATCCTTATTTTCATTGTGGTACTGTGTGGCATTCCATTTATACTTGTAAGAAATATCATAGTTTGTACTATGATTATTATCAGATAAAACCTTCTTTGAAGAAAGTTAGTTTAATTCCTTCTAGTGTAAAGTATGATGCAAAGTCTTATAATGTTAATACTGATAAGAAAATTGTTAGCATAAACTCTGATGTTAAATCTGCTGCAAATGTTCACAAACTTAAAAAGGCCAAAGGATCCAAGCAAGTTTGGGTCCTTAAAACTAACCTTTAATGGTCTTTGTGATTGCAGGGCAACAGGAAGAACATTCTAGTTCTGGACAGTGGATGTTCAGGACATATGACTGGAAATAAAGCCCTGCTATCAGACTTTGTGGAGAAAGATGGCCCAGGAGTTTCTTATGGAGATGGCAACATTGGGAAAACTCTGGGATATGGCAAGATCAATCTAGGGAATTTCACCATTGAATCAGTAGCTCTAGTCTCAGGACTTAAATACAATCTGTTGAGTATAAGTTAAATCTGTGACAGAGGTTATCATGTGGATTTCTTTGAAGAATACTATGAAGTTATAAGTAATTCAACAGGTAAAGTGGTTCTGATAGGATATAGGCATGGTAACATTTATGAAGCCAGACTTTCAACAAGTACTGATGGTTCTGCAATCTGTCTGTTGAGTAGAGCATCAATTGAAGAAAGCTGGAATTGTCACAAGAAACTCTCTCATTTAAATTTCAACAATATAAATGAGCTTGTAAAGAAAGATCTTGTGAGAGGACTGTCAAAAACAGTATTTGCTCCTGAGGCCTTTGTGATTCATGTCAGAAGGCAAAATAAAGAAAATCTTCTTTCAAGAGCAAAACCGAGTCATCAATTCTTGAGCCTTATCACCTACTGCATGTTGATCTATTTGGTCCAGTCAATGTCATGTCTATTGCAAAGAAGAAATATGCCATGGTTATAGTGGATGAGTTCACAAGGTACACATGGGTGTACTTCTTGCACAAGAAGACTGAAACTGCATCTACCTTAACTGATCATGTCAGACAGCTGGATAAATTGATCAAAGATTCTGTTAAATTCATAAGGAGTGATAATGGCACTAAGTTCAAGAATTCAATCATGGAAGAGTTCTGCAAAGATCAAGGAATCAAATAGGAATTTTCTGCACCTGGAACTCCACAACAAAATGGAGTTGTAGAAAGAAAGAACAGGACCTTCATTGAAGCTGCACGAACAATGCTTGATGAAGCAAAGCTACCAACATTTTTTTGGGCTAAAGCTGTGCAGACTGCTTGTTTTACACAAAATGCAACACTCATAAACAAGCATGGAAAAAGACCATATGAAATGGTGAAGAAGAAGAATCCAAATATGAAATACTTTCATGTACTTGGTTGCAAGTGTTTTGTTCTTAAGACTCATACTGAGCAACTGTCAAAATTTGATCTAAAAGCTGATGAAGGAATTTTTGTTGGATATCCACTTTCCACAAAAAACCTTCAGAGTCGACAATTTAAGAACAAGAGTTGTCATGGAATCTATCAATGTCTCTTTTGATGATAAGAAGATTACTGGACTTGAAGATTTTGATGATCATGATCAGCTGAGATTTGAGAATGAAGATTTAAATTCTGACTCTGAAAATTCTGATCCTGTTAGTTCTGATGGATTAAGTTCTGATGTCATTGAAACTGTGGTAACAACTCCAAAGGAAAATGCACATGTCCAGGGGATCAAGCTGAAGATCCTACCACATCTCAAGACTCTCGAGAAGCATCAAAACCTGTCACTGGCTCTTCAAGTTTTGATTCATCTAGTTCTGATGAGCCAAAGTCTGATAATTCTGGAATCTCTGATTCTTCAATTTCTGAAAAATCAAATTCATATTCTGAAGTCTCAGAGAGCATAACTATATGGGGGCATCATAAAATGCTGATGGAGACAGCATGGATCATGGGGGAGGATCCAGTTCTAGAGATCAACTTCCATCTGCAAGGAAATGGACAAAAGCACATACACCTGATTTAATCATTGGAGATCCTGAAGCAGGTGTCAAAACTAGAACTGTAACTTCAAATGAATGTCTCTATCATTCTTTTCTATCTCAGACTAAACCAAAAAAAGTGGAAGAAGCTCTTCAAGATGCTGATTGGGTGCAAGCAATGCAGGAAGAGTTAAATGAATTTGAAAGAAATAAAGTCTGGACCCTAGTGCCAAGACCAAAGGACAGATCAGTTGTTGGTACAAAATGGGTGTTCAGAAACAAAACTGACAGTGATGGCATAATTACAAGGAATAAAGCAAGACTGGTTGCTAAAGGTTACTCTCAACAGAAGGGTATTTGTGACGACTGAGAATTTTGTGACGTAATTAAGTCAATAAAGTGTGATTTATGTAAAGTTATTATGATTATGTGATTAAGTGATGGTTAATCGTCGTTACTATATATTAGAATCTAGGAGCGTAAATAAAAGCGTTCCAATTTAAAGAGTCAGCTTAGGAGTTAAGCTGTGTTGTCGGGCCGTCAGGTAGAACGAAACCCGTCCTAAAAAGGGGTTAAGATATTTAAAATGTGAAGTATGTGTTTTTTTTTGTCAAATGCAATGTTTAAGTAAAGTATTTCGTCCTAGTGACGTGTCGGTCGATAATGATAATGAGTAGCGTAATTGAAACGCAGAGTGTCGGGCCATCAGGCTGAATATGACCCGGAACGCGTAAAAAGGAATAATATTAAAGAAGGATAAATTTTATGATCAGACATGAGTTGAGACATGTTTGTATGTGTGCTTACTTGTCTGTATGCATGATTACGTGATCTGATGACATTTTTATGGATTTAAGGGAATTATTTGATTTAAATAAATGTTTATTTAACCTTCACGTGTTTTATAAAATTATCTGAGTAAGATAAAAGCATGGGATTTGTTCTGTTATCTTCATAATAGTTCTAGAGACTTTCTAAAAATAATGAACGGATTTCTTTGGTGGTCATTGCATTTTAATTTGATTTTTATGTGGAAAAATGTTATTATTAAAGCGAACTTGTGAAAATCATATAAAACCAACCGTTCGCTCAAAAGTTTATTATGAGTAATGGTTGTAAAGCTAATTTCGAGATTTACGTTTTAAAATTGTCAATCGCTATAATCTTCAACTTTCTGAGAGAGATATATTTATTATTCCACCAATATTCTATGGGAGTAAAAAGAGAAAGGAAAATCAATTTAAAAAGGAGATTAGAGAGGTACTAAATTGTCGTTGTCCTTATTATTTATAAAATCATCCTCCCCCTTCCTTTTCTTTTTCCCCCGTGCACACCATTCTCTCTTTTCTCTCTTTCTTCCTCACTCTCTCTCTCGGCTACTCTCTCTCTCGGCTCTCTTTTCACTCCTGGTATACCACTTGTTCCTTTGATAAATCTCACCAATTCTTCTCAAAATCTCTTGATAAACACATATAAGTAGGTATTAGAGTGTGCATGTGTGTATATCCACTTGCATACAAGCTCGATGTGTGTGTGTGTGTGTTTTCATGCTTGATGCGTGTGTACGTATGTATATATGATCCAATATGTGCTTAAGGAGGTGATTTTATGATTGAAAAATGATTTTCAAAGCTAAATGAGTCTTGCATGTGCCCTGTGTGTGCATAAATCGGAGGTTTCAAGGTTGGAAACCCCGAAATGGGGCACTACCGAGAAACCACCGCCACCGGTGATGAACTCCGGTGAACCGGTGGTGAGTTGTGATGCTAAAACTGAACTCTAATTCCATAAAACTTAATTTTTGGGTGTTTGCATGCTTGGTTTGTTTGAATTTCAAAAAGGGTTTTGATTTCTAAAAGTTAAGTTGATAATTGCTTGATAAGAATAAGTTGTTAAAAATTAAGTCTATAAATTATGATTTGATTTAAATGATTTGATGAATTTAAAGCTAAATTAGACCGTGCATGTGTTTATTTGATGTAAAAGCCGCATAGGGCTTTGGTTTATCAAAAAGGGATTGATTATAGTTGATAAAAATGATTGTTTGATGGTTGTTGAAAATGATAAATTAAATAGAATGCTTAATGGAATTAGGGATGAGAATTTCGAATATAAATATGGGATTATAGGTTGCCTTGGTTCAAATTTTTCTTGATAAAGGAAGAAGAATTAAATTGGTGTATTGTTCTTGCTTGGATTCATTAGAATTTAGGATTAAACCATGGAAAGATGCTTGCATGCTATGTATGAGATCAAAAATTAAATGCATGTTGGTTGTTCTCGAAAATCCGAATGATATGGTTATTTTTATGAGAATATTAAGTTGGATTAAGTGAATGTTTGATTGATTATATGTTATATGGATTTGGTATAAAAATTTACTTGATTTTGTGTGATGTTTGTAGAATGGCCGAATGGTTTATAGTAGTTAAAAAGGTCAAATTCTAATTTAAGTGCTTGAAATGATCATGAAGATTAGTTAAGGATTGCATGTGAGATTTTTTTTTGCTTGATTTTCTATGTTGGTTCGAATTAAAGTATAAAATAAAAGGGGATGATTGATTTGTGTTAACTATGGTTGTCGTGTTGCTTTAAAGATGACTTTAGGATCGTAATTGTAAGTTTTGTCGTTTGATTATTCGTATCAAAATTTCAAGTATAAAGAGCTATGTGTACTAATATAAAGTATGATTTGACTTCGAGTTGAGATAAGGATGTTTATAAGTCGATTGTCGAGTTTATATAAAGGTGTAAATGTTAAGAATAATGTATATGACGTGTGATGTGCTGTGTGCTTATGTGTATAAGCTATACTCGTATATTCGAGTCAAGGGTATAATTGAGCTATCGTATTGAGTAATCATTCTGGGAACGAGAGTTGAGAAACTGATTAAGATTTTGGGTTAATTGTAGATTCGGAGCGTGAGGGCATTCAGGCTAGGAAAGGAAAGGGTATACTAGGTGGCAGTAGTTCAACCTTCAGGAAAGCGAATTCAGGCAAGTAAATCTCATTACTTGTGTGAATAGTTATAGGGAGGTTATTGTTCATACCATGTAGACTATGGAACTGTTAATGATTTGAGATACCCTGTTTTTGATCTTGATAAACTATTATTGATAAGCTTACTGATTTAACCCTTTGGTGACCTGTCCTTTCTGTTCAAGTTATTTGCTAAGCCATGAATTGTATTGAACCCTATAATTACCTTTACGAACCTTTTTTTATGATACCTTATTTCTTGATCACCCTATTGATCCTTGAAACAGATATTGATCCTTCTGATTTAAGTACCTTGTTATCCCTGATTCAGAATCCTTAGAGTTGTTCCTTGCTTGTCTTTGAATCACTTCCTTAACTTTGTTTTCTTGAAATTTGACTTAAGAATGAGTTTCGACTCGAAAGAGTCTGAATGATTTCATATTCTTGGTAATGATAAAATGAATTTAGAAAAACCTACTTCTTTTTCCAACTCAAGGTTTTCCAAACGAATTCCTGATGGATTGGATTGGGACGTAAGAGGCTAGTGGGAATAGTCCAGTCATGGTAAGAGGCTAGCGGGGCTAGTGCAATTTAAGGCTGAAATTATGCTGATTGGTACCTTAAAGACCGGATAGAGGTCGGTACGGGCTGATCACCCGTATTATAATGAAATGGACAGATAAAGTGATCCAATCAAGGGTTCTATATTGATTATTTAAAATGGAATTGAAACATCCTGTTCAGTAATTGATTCTTGAAAATGAAAATGGTTTATATCGCTCTGAAAAGAGTTGATTGTGATATTGTGAAGCTTAAAGCTCGTGAACCCTGATCTTAATCTGTTGATCATATAATTGGTTTCATATAATGAAATACTGTTGCTTTCCTTTCTGAAAGATCTGTTCTGACCCTTTAATGATTTGTGATGAATGTCGGCTTTCACCCTGCTTTGAGCCTTGTTTCTTAAAAGCCCCATATTTTTCCTTCATAACCCTTCCTTAACCCAAAAGATGGAAATCTGCCACCTAGAACAAATAAAGTAGAATGCCCTGAGATTGGTAAAGTAAATTGTGGATTTCATATCGTAGAACTGCTTTATAGTTACTTGCTGAGTTTTATACTCATATGTTTTGTTTCAATCTAACCATGACAGTTAAGCAAGAAGACGGCCAGGCTTAGGCGCACTGCTCATAAGAGCGTACCTGGTGGTCCCTATCGTGTTGAGGGCTTCCGGTAGCCATAGCAGGTAGTGGTATTTCTGAGTGAACAAACGCTTAGAAGGAAAATTGTAAAGATGCAATGGGTTATCTGTCGGTTCCAAGCCGGAATCGATTATGTTTATTTAAAATTATTTTGGGGTTATAAGTTATATTTTATGATTGGTAGTTGTAATCTTGTCTCATACTTTATCCTGTTTGATACTGTTAGTAGTTAATCGGGGTGTATGCTTATTTAATTATTAGATTAAGGGTGTGTGGGTCCTCATTTCCTAACCCCGAGATTGAGGGCGTCACAAGTTAGTATCAGAGCTACAGGATCTAGTCCCTGAGACAAGTTAGGAATAAAAAGGGCTATTTTAGGTATATATGTGTATCGCGAGAGAGTTCGACTCATATAGAGTTGAGTTAGACTATTAGGTATAGTCTAAGGAAAGTGTGTGTTAGTGATGTGGAAACTAGAGTTAGGGTGTGAATTAGCTGGAAGATTTATTTAACCCTAACATTGTTTCTTGGTTGCTGTTTTGTGTTTTCTCTCAGGATCCCGGTAGTGGTAGTGACTCAGATTCAGAGATTAGTTTGACCGGTACCCCAGTGGACCCCATTCCACCCTCTCTAGAGGAGCCCGTGTATGTTAGTTCAGACCCAGAGGAGGACCCTTCTGAGAGTAGTGAGATCCCTATGCAAATTTCACCCTTGAGGCTAGATTCAGAGACCCCTGCCCCTGAGCCAGAGTCTGAGATGCCTAAGACTGTACCTGTCAGTGTTGGTGGCAAGTTAGCCCATGACCGAGACTTTGTTTACTCCCGTATTCTTGAGTTGTGAGCTTTGGTGGATAGGCTAGCCCGAGAGTCTAGGAAGAGCACTTCAGTTATGGACGATGAGTGGCGAGTTCGGGTTAAGATGGTGGAGCAGGTTGCCCGGAAGAGATTGGATGAGGGACCATCCACTAATGATGCTGATGCTGAGGTCCGAAGGCTGCATACGATCATTCGTTGGATGTTGGTAGTGTTGAGAGAGATTCTGGATGATTAGACGGGACTGTTGGTTGAGCCCGTAGTTGTTGTTTTTCAGCGCCAGTAGGCTTTGGGATACTTGGTCAGATGTCGGGATCCCTTTTTCAATTGTTATGTTATATTTCGGATCATTGTAGTAGTAGTTGGTAGAAGTTAGGGGTAGATAGGGGGATGTTTTCCAGTTTTTCCTCTGTTTAACCCTGCTATATTATTGTACCTTATTTCAGAATTTGTGATAGCCAGACTTTTCTTTATGTAACCTTTGTTTAAACAAATCTATTATCTTGTTTTTTATTGTGCACCCTAAACATCTCATAAACTGTTCTAAATATCATGTTTCCATACAACCATGTTTAAAATTAAAACCCTATCCAGTGCCATGATAAAACAACACTGATATGAGAATTATGTAGTAATAGGATTGCATGTGCAAAATTGGGTAAAGCTTAAAACCCACAAAAGGGATTTTATAGTAAAATGTGGTTATATGTGCCATGCTATCATATTGCTAAATAATTGCTCCATTAGGTTTGTAAGAAATGGCCAACTCACCAGATCACCAAGAAGAAGAAATTCCAACCCAAGACCCATAAGTAAACCCAGAAACCACCATGATGAGCAGACTTGCTCAGCTTTTGCAACAACATGTGGCCCCTAAAGTTGGAAATTTCAAACATTTTCAATCTATTCATCCCCCAGAATCCTTAGGATTTCCAGACCCGATTAAAGCACAGTCGTGGTTAAGAGAGATGGAAAAATCCTTTGAGTTAGCAGAAGTTAAGGACGACAAGAAAGCTCAGTATACGAGTTATTACCTTAAAGATGAAGCAAGTTTCTGGTGGGAGTCTTCGAAAGCGTTGTTGGAAGGAAATGACTTATCATGGGAGAAGTTCACTGAGATGTTTCTGGAGAAGTATTTGCCAAGCTATATGCAAGATCAGTTGGAGATGAAATTTCTGGACCTTAGACAAGAGGATATGTCAGTAGCGGAGTATGAAGTGAAGTTCTCGGAGTTGTCTAGATTCATACCTGAGTATGTGAATACTGAGGCAAAGAAGGCTAAGAGGTTCCACCAGGGACTTAAGCCATGAATTAGGAGTCAAGTAGCATTGTTGGAGATCAAGAATTATGCTACCTTGGTACAGAAGGCAATGATAGTGGAAGGTGAACGTGAAGCTGCGAGGAGAGAAAATGAAGGAAGAAAAAGGAAATTTGAAAGCTCGGAGCAAGAGCAAGGGAGTTCAAAGTTTAGAGGAAAGTTTGGAAAGAATGGTGGAGGTCAGAACCAAAAGTTTCAGAACTTTAAACCCGGTAATGGAGCTCAGAAGAACCGTTTCCAGAAAGCTGGACAACCGGGGAAGGATAACAGACCTCAAATTCAAGAATGCAAGAATTGTGGAAAGAGACACCCGGGAAGGTGTAATAAGTTGGACGTTACATGTTTCAAGTGCAACCAGAAAGGGCATTATTCTTCAGAATGCCCAAATAGAGCAAGGAAGCCTGATTTGGCTTATTTCAAGTGTGGAAAGGTGGGCCATATGGCCAGGAATTGCAAAGAGCCTGTTCAGAAGGCTAATGTTCTTAGGACTGCTGGACCGCCGTCTCTCCCAGCACCATCAGCTCAACCCAGGGCTAGAACCTTTAATATGACAATGAAAGATACGGTGCAAGATGTGGACGTGGTAGCAGGTATGCTTGTTATTAACTCAGTAGAAGTAAAAGTATTGATGGATTCTGGAGCAACTAGATCTTTTATCTCTGAAAGTATTCTTGATAAGTTAAATTGTGTTGTGTACGCTCTGGAACCTAATTTGATTATAGAGGTAGCAAATCAAGAGAAAGTTATTGTTAGCAAAGTCTGTCCCGATTGTGATGTGACCATAGAAGGTCGGCACTTTTCTGCTGACTTAATTCCCTTTAAGTTAGGAGAATTTGAAGTTATACTAGGAATGGATTGGTTGTCAAACCATGAGGCGCAAATAGAATGTAAAAGTAAGAAGGTGAAGTTAAGAACCAAGGAAGGTGAGGAAGTGATATTCAAAGGAAAGAGGCAAAAGAAGAAATTCCTAACGGCTATCGAGACGAGGAGATTAATACGTCAATGATGCGAATTTTGTTTGGCTCATGTTATGGATATAGAGCAAGAGTCCGTAAGGATCGAGGATATCCCAATAGTAAGAGATTTTCCGGATGTGTTTCCTAATGAATTGCCTGGACTACCTCCAGATAGAGAGATCGAGTTTACGATTGATTTGGCTCCTGGAATGGAACCAGTATTAAAAGCTCCCTATCGTATGGCGCTAGTCGAGATGAAGGAATTGGCCGCTCAGTTGCAAGAATTGTTAGATAAAGGAGTAATTTGGCCGAGTGTATCCCCGTGGGGCACACCGGTGTTGTTTGTAAAGAAGAAGGATGGAAGTATGAGATTGTGCATTGATTATCGCGAATTAAATAAGTTGACGATTAAGAATAAGTACCCTCTACCGTGAATCGATAACTTGTTTGATCAGTTAAAAGGAGCTTCGTGTTTCCTCAAGATTGATTTAAGATCTAGGTATCATCAATTAAAAATTAAAGCAGAAGATATACCCAAGACAGCGTTTCGAACGAGATATGGACACTATGAGTTTTTAGTAATGACATTTGGTTTGACGAATGCGCTAGCCGCATTTATGGATCTTATGAACAGAGTGTTCAAGCAGTTCGTTATTGTATTTATTGATGATATACTGATTTACTCCAAGACGGAAGAAGATCATAAGGAGCATTTGAGGATTTCTTTGGAAACTCCGAGGAAAGAGAAGCCGTACGCTAAGTTTTCGAAGTGTGAATTTTGGCTAAAGGAAGTGCAATTTCTTGGTCATGTAGTTAATAAAGAAGGAATCAAAGTGGACCCAGCCAAGATAGAAGCTGTAATGAATTGGGAAAGACCCAAGACTCCTCCGGAAGTCAGAAGTTTTCTGGGATTAGTCAGATACTATAGGAGGTTTGTGCAAGATTTCTCTAAGATTGATGTCCCATTAACGAAGTTGACAAGAAAGAATGAGAAATTTGTATGGACGGAAAAGTGCGAGGAAAGTTTTCAAGAATTAAAGAAGAGGCTGGTAACCGCCCCAGTGTTGGTGTTACCAGATGAAAAAGAGAATTTGTGATATTCAGTGATGCTTCATATAAAGGACTTGGATGTGTGTTAATGCAACACGGGAAGGTAATAGCATATGCGTCAAGGCAACTCAAGCCGCACAAGCAAAAGTATCCAAGGCATGATTTGGAATTGGCAGCAATTGTGTTTACCCTTAAGATTTGGAGGCATTATTTATACGGGGAAAAGTGCGAGATTTATACAGATCATAAGAGTTTAAAGTATATTTTCACTCAAAAGGAATTGAATATGAGACAGAGAAGATGGTTAGAGTTGATCAAAGATTATGATTGTGCGATAAACTATCATCCTGGAAAGGCAAATATGGTAGCAGAAGCTCTAAGTCGCAAGGAAAGATTAAATATGTTAACGTCATCAGAAGAATTGATCAAGGATTTTGAAAACATGGAAATAGAGGTGCAGAATCCAGAATTTGGAGGTGAAGTTATATATGCGATGTCATTTCAACCCGAAATTTTGGAAAAGATTCGATGCTGTCAAGAGCCAGTGATGAATCACGAAAAGGATAAGTTGACAGGAGAAGAAATTAAAGCTCAAAAGGATGGAAAAGGAATATACCGCATTAACTCACGTATTTGGATACCTAATGTTGTGGAGCTAAAGCATGAGATTTTGCAAAAAACACATAACTCGAGATTTTCAATTCACCCTAGAAGTACAAAAATGTACCAGGATTTAAAAGAGAGTTATTGGTGGCCAAACATGAAGAAGGAAATCGTGGAATGGATAAGTAAGTGTTATACGTGTCAAAGAGTCAAAGCGGAACATCAGAGGCCAAGCGGATTGCTTCAGCAACTGGATATACCAGAATGGAAATGGGAACATATAGCGATGGATTTTGTGGTGGGATTACCTAAAACTAAGTCTAATCATGATGCGATTTGGGTGGTAATCGATCAGTTGACAAAGTTAGGACATTTCTTGCCGTTAAATGAAAGATTTTTGTTGGAAAAGTTGGTCAAATTGTATTTGGATGAAATTTTGATGCGTCACGGAGTTCCTGTATCTATCGTGTCTGATAGAGATCCAAGGTTCAACTCGAGATTTTGGAGACAATTCCATGAGCATTTGGGAACTAAGCTGAAAATGAGTACGACATGTCATCCGCAGACAGACGGACAAAGTGGAAGGATAATTCAGATAATTGAAGATATGTTGTGAACATGTGCAATAGATTTCAAAGAAAATTGGGACGATCATTTGCCGTTAATTGAGTTTTCCTACAACAATAGTTATCACGCGAGTATTGGCATGCCACCTTATGAAGCGTTGTATGGAAGAAAATGTAGGTCCCCTACATATTGGGATGAGGTTGGTGAGCGCAAATTAATTGGCCCAGAGCTGGTTCAACAAACAAAGGAAAAAGTAGAAATGATTCGGAAAATATTAATTGCAACTCAAGATCGACAAACAAAGTACGCAAATCAAGAACGAAAAGATGTGCAATTCGAATCTGGAGACAAAGTCTTGTTAAAGATATCTCCTTGGAAGGGTTTAACCCGATTCAGAAAGAAAGAGAAGTTGAGTCCTAGGTATATTGGACCATTTGAAGTACTACGACGAGTTGGGAAGGTGGCATATGAATTGGCGCTACCTCCGCAAATGCATCATCTACACAATGTGTTCCATGTATCTCTTCTAAAGAAGTATAATGCTGATGCGAGCCATGTGATTGAATTGGAACCAATGGAAATTCAACCGGACTTGTCTTATGTGGAACAGCCAGTTCAAATTTTGGACCGAAAGGTTAGGACACTTAAAAATAAAGTTGTACCTCTAGTAAGAGTGTTGTGGAGAAATCCACTAGTAGAAGAATCGACTTGGGAATTAGAGAGTGAAATGAAAGAAAAGTATCCCCATCTATTTGCTTAGACTAGATTCTGGGGACAGAATCCTTTTAAGGAGGGTAGATTGTGACGACTGAGAATTTTGCGACGTAATTAAGTCAATAAAGTGTGATTATGTGAAGTTATTATGATTATGTGATTAAGTGATGGTTAATCGTCGTTACTGTATATTAGATACTAGGAGCGTAAATAAAAGCGTTCCAATTTAAAGAGTCAGCTTAGGAGTTATGCTATGTTGTCGGGCCGTCAGGTAGAACGAAACCCGTCCTAAAAAGGGGTTAAGATATTTAAAATGTGAAGTATGTGTTTTTTTTTGTGAAATGAAATGTTTAAGTAAAGTATTTCGTCCTAGTGACGTGTCGGTCGATAATGATAATGAGAAGCGTAATTGAAACGCTGAGCGTCGGGCTGTCAGGCTGAACGTGACCTGGAACGCGTAAAAAGGAATAATATTAAAGAAGGATAAATTTTATGATCAGACATGAGTTGAGACATGTTTGTATGTGTGCTTACTTGTCTGTATGCATGATTACGTGATCTGTTGACATTTTTATGGATTTAAGGGAATTATTTGATTTAAATAAAGCTTTATTTAACCTTCGCGTATTTTTATAAAATTATCTGAGTAAGATAAAAGCATGGTATTTGTTCTGTTATCTTCATAATAGTCCTAGAGACTTTCTAAAAATGATGAACGAATTTATTTGGTGATCATTGCATTTTAAATTGATTTTTATGTGGAAAAATGTTATTATTAAAGCGAACTTGCGAAAATCATATAAAATCAACCGTTCGCAAAAAGTTTATTATCAGTAATGGTTGGAAAGCTAATTTCTAGATTTACGTTTTAAAATTGTCAATCGCTATAATTTTCAACTTTCTGAGAGAGATATATTTATTATTCCACCAATATTCTATGGGAGTAAAAAGAGAAAGGAAAATCAATTTAAAAAGGGAATTAGAGAATTACTAAATTGCCCTTATCCTTATTATTTATAAACTCATCCTCCTTTTATCTCTTTCTTCCTCACTCTCTCTCTTTCCTCTTCTTTTTCCCCCCGTGCACACCATTCTTTCTTTTATCTCTTTCTTCCTCACTCTCTCTCGGCTACTCTCTCTCTCGGCTCTCTTTTCTCTCTTGGTATACCACTTGTTCCTTTGATAAATCTCACCAATTCTTCTCAAAATCTCTTAATAAACACATATAAGTAGGTATTAGAGTGTGCATGGGTGTATATCCACTTGCATGCAAGCTCGATGTGTGTGTGTGTGTTCATACTTGATGCATGTGTACGTATGTATATATGATCCAATATATGCTTAAAGAGGTGATTTTATGATTGAAAAATGATTTTCAAAGCTAAATAAGTCTTGCATGTGCCTTGTTTGCATAAATCGGAGGTTTCAAGGTTGGAAACCCCGAAATGGGGCACCACCGAGAAACCACCGCCACCGGTGATGAACTCTGGTGAACCGGTGGTGAGTTGTGATGTTAAAACTGAACTCTAATTCCACAAAACTTGATTTTTGGGTGTTTGCATGCTTGGTTTGTTTGAATTTCAAAAAGGGTTTTGATTCTAAAAGTTAAGTTGATAATTGCTTGATAAGAATGAGTCGTTGAAGATTAAATCTATAAATTATGATTTGATTTGAATGATTAGATGAATTTAAAGCTAAATTAGACCATGCATGTGTTTATTTGATGTAAAAGCCGCATAGGGCTTTGGTTTATCAAAAAGGGATTGATTATAGTTGACAAAAATGATTGTTTGATGGTTATTGAAAATGATAAGTTAAATAGAGTGTTTAATGGAATTAGGGAGGAGAAAATCGAATATAAATATGAGATTATAGGTTGCCTTGGTTCGAATTTTTATTGATAAAGGAAGAAGAATTAAATTGGTGTGTTGTTCTTGGTTGGATTCATTAGAATTTAGGATTAAACCATGGAAAGATGCTTGCATGCTATGTATGAGATCAAAAATTGAATGCATGTTGGTTGTTCTTGAAAATCCGAATGATATGGTTATTTTTATGAGAATATTAAGTTGGATTAAGTGAATGTTTGATAGATTATATGTTATATCGATTTGGTATGAAAATTTACTTGATTTTGGGTGATGTTTGTAGAATGGCCGAATGGTTTATAGTAGTTTAAAAGGTCAAATTCTAATTTAAGTACTTGAAATGATCATGAAGATTAGTTAAGGATTGCATGTGAGATTTTTTTTGCTTGATTTGCTATGTTGGTTCGAATTAAAGTATAAAAGAAAAGGGGATGATTGATTTGTGTTAACTATGGTTGTCGTGTTGGTTTAAAGATGACTTTAGGATCGTAATTGTAAGTTTTGTCGTTTGATTATTCGTATCAAAATTTCAAGTATAAAGAGCTATATGTACTAATATAGAGTATGATTTGACTTCGGGTTGAGATAAGGATGTTTATAAGTCGATTGTCGAGTTTATATAAAGGTGTGAAGGTTAAGAATAAAGTATATGACGTTTGATGTGCTGTGTGCTTATGTGTATAAGCTATACTCATATATTCGAGTCAAGGGTATAATCGAGCTATCGTATTGAGTAATCGTTCCAGAAACGAGAGTTGAGAAACTGATTAAGATTTTGGTTTCATTGTAGATTCGGAGCGTGAGGGCATTCAGGCTAGGAAAGGAAAGGGTATACTAGGTGGCAGTAGTTCAACCTTCAGGACAGCGAATTCAGGCAAGTAACTCTTATTACTTGTGAGAATAGTTATAGAGAGGTTATTATTCATACCATGTAGAGTATGGTACTGTTAATGATTTGAGATACCCTGTTTTTGATCTTGATAAACTGTTATTGATAAGCTTACTGATTTAACCCTTTGGTGACCTGTCCTTTCTGTTCAAGTTTTTTATTAAGCAATGAATTGTATTGAACCCTATAATTACCTTTACGAACCTTTTTTTTATGATACCTTATTTCTTAATCACCCTATTGATCCTTGAAACAAATTTTGATCCTTCTGATTTAAGTACCTTGTTATCCCTGATTGAGAATCCTTAGAGTTGTTCCTTGCTTGTCATTGAATCACTTCCTTAACTTTGTTTTCTTGAAATTTGACTTAAGAATGAGTTTCGACTCGAAAGAGTCTGAATGATTTCATATTCTTGGTAATGATAAAATGAATTTAGAAAAACCTACTTCTTTTTCCAACTCAAGGTTTTCCAAACAAATTCCTGATGGATTGGATTGGGACGTAAGAGGCTAGTGGGAATAGTCCAGTCATGGTAAGAGGCTAGCGGGGCTAGTCCAATTTAAGGCTGAAATTATGCCGATTGGTACCTTAAAGACCGGATGGAGGTCGGTACGGGCTGATCACCCGTATTATAATGAAATGAAAAGATAAAGTGATCCAATCAAGGGTTCTATATTAATTATTTAAAATAGAACTGAAACATCATGTTCAGTAATTGATTCTTGAAAATGAAAATGGTTTATATCGCTTTGAAAAGAGTTGATTGTGATATTGTGAAGCTTAAAGCTCGTGAACCCTGATCTTAATCTGTTGATCATATAATTGGTTTCATATAATGAAATACTGTTGCTTTCCTTTCTGAAAGATCTGTTCTGACCCTTTAATGATTTGTGATGAATGTCGGCTTTCACCCTGCTTTGAGCCTTGTTCCTTAAAAGCCCCACATTTTTCCTTCATAACCCTTCCTTAACCCAAAAGATGGAAATCTGCCACCTAGAACAAATAAAGTAGAATGCCCTGAGATTGGTAAAGTAAATTATGGATTTCATATCGTAGAACTGCTTTATAGTTACTTGTCGAGTTTTATACTCATATGTTTTGTTTCAATCTAACCATGGCAGTTAAGCAAGAAGATGGCCAGGCTTAGGCGCACTGCTCGTAAGAGCGTTCCTGGTGGTCCCTATCGTGTTGAGGGATTCCGGTTGCCAGAGCAGGTGGTGGTATTTATGAGTGAGCGAGCGCTTAGAAGGAAAATTGTAAAGATACAATTGGTTATCTGTCGGTTCCAATCCGGAATCGATTATGTTTATTTAAAATTATTTTGGGGTTGTAAGTTATATTTTATGATTGGTAGTTTTAATCTTATCTCATACTTTATACTGTTTGATCCCGTTAGTAGTTAATTGGGGTTTATGCTTATTTAATTATTAGATTAAGGGTGTGTGGGTCCTCATTTCCTAACCCCGAGATTGAGGGCGTCACAGTATTGATTATGATGAAACATTTGCACCAGTTGCTAGATTACAAGCCATAAGAGTCTTTTCAGCTTATGCTGCTCACAAGAAGTTTAAAGTCTTTCAAATGGATGTGAAAAGTGCTTTTCTCAATGGAGAACTGGAAGAAGAGGTATATGTTGAACAACCTCCAGGCTTTGTAGATCCTAAATTTCCCAATCATGTCTACAGGCTTGATAAAGCACTTTATGGCCTTAAGCAAGCTCCAAGAGCATGGTATGAGACTTTAACTCAATTACTTCTGGAAAGTGGATTTCACATAGGCACAATTGACAAGACTTTATTCTACCTCAACCATGGAAAGGACTTACTTTTGGTACAGATATATGTTGATGATATCATATTTGGTTCTACTAATACCAAACTATGTGAGAAGTTTGCAAAGCTAATGCAGTCAAGATATCAAATGAGTATGATGGGATAACTCAGCTATTTTCTGGGCCTTCAAGTCAAGCAAACTGAAGAAGGCACTTTTATCTGTCAATCCAAGTATACCAGAAATTTACTGAAAAAATTTGGAATGCAAGATTGTTCTATTGCATCCATTCCCATGGCCACTGCAACCAAGTTAGATAAGGATACTGGTAAATCAGTAGATATTACTAACTATAGAGGTATGATTGGCTCATTACTCTATCTAACTACAAGTAGACCTGATATCATGTATGCTACCTGTCTTTGTGCAAGATTTCAGGCTGATCCAAAAGAACCTCACTTATTAGCTATGAAAAGAATTTTCAAGTACCTTAAGGGTACAGCTGATCTAGGATTGTGGTATCCTAGGGAATCAGATTTTAAGCTAATTGGTTACTCAGATGCAGATTTTGCAGGATGCAAAATAGATAGGAAAAACACTAGTGGAAGCTGCCAATTTCTTGAAGGCAGATTGATTTCTTGGTTTAGCAAGAAATAAAAGTCAATTTCCACATCAACTACAGAAGCAGAATATATTGCTGCAGGAAGCTGTTATGCACAGATTCTTTGAATGAAGAATCAATTACTGGATTATGGGTTAGAATTTTCTAAAATCCCTATTTATTGTGATAATCAAAGTGCTATTGCTATGACAGGTAATCCAGTTCAACAGTCAATGACAAAGCATATCAGCATTAGGTACCATTTCATAAGGGAACATGTGGATGAAGGTACAGTGGAACTACATTTTGTTCTAACAGATCAACAGCTAGCAGATATCTTTATAAAACCACTATGTGAAGCTACTTTTATAAGATTGGTAAATGAACTTGGAATGGTTTCAGGTACTTTCTCTAAATCTGCCTAGATTTTGTTCTCATGCATCAGACTTTATTATCAATGTTTACAGACTATATTATCTATATGTAATCTGTGCTTAATTTGAAAATTCTTTAAATGCTGATTATCTGATGTGGATTTATATACTCTGAAAAGTGTTTTGATTGTTCTGTGGTTATTCAATCCAATGAGGATAACTAGGCTAGATGCTGACCTAATAGTCTTTAACATACTAGAAATCCCATGTTTGAATTAGTTGTTTATGTGGAAACTCATTAACACAAGCAGATTCTGATATTGAGCTTAGTCAAGTTTACTTTGTGTATCTTATTACTAAGTCACAAACTAGATTCCTGTTTCTTATCTGTCAAATTCTGGTGTCAGTAAATCTTAAGAATGAACTAAGTGCTGATAAGCCTCACTTATCAAAAGAAAAGAATAAAAGTCAGGTACTCCTTTGAGATCTAGAGTAAAAATGTGAAAGGGAAGACCCAAGTGCATTGCTGGTATTAAGTAATATGCATTAGAAAAGAAAATATCTTTCTTGGTGACTTTTCACACTCTATGATTAAATCGAGAAATACTCTGATAACGGCATAAATTCTGATAAGCAGTCGTGACTCACTTACACTGAGAAGCCACTGTAAAAAGGAATTGTAAAAGATGCATAAAATGAGCACAAACAGTTGAGGTGGAGTCTTGCATAAATTTATTCTATAGTAGACATCATGACCGATGACAGATTTTAAGCATTTTTCTTAGTTATACCTTATTTCTAAGATGTACTGAAGTTGATCAGACTTTAATCCTTATATGATATTTTGCTGAATGCACACACTTTCACTCCATATGAATGATGAAAATTACTGTGGTGATTAAGTTGTTTTTGACAAACAGTTAAGTGTCATTTGCATAAATTCTGAGGACAAGTTCTGATGGAAGTTCTGATGATTAAACTCTGAAGAAAACAAGTCAGTATTTGTATGAAGAATCACAGAAAAAGATATTCACTATTCGAGTACATAAGCCATGTTCTGATGACTGTTAAAATCTGATATGAGTTAAGTTCTGATATTAAATCCTGATGTAATTTTTGATGCTTACGTGGCATTTTTCTTTACTTGACTTATTTATGGTAAAATCTGAAATCATATTTAAATCAGAATAAATTTGGGTAAGTTAAAAACAGTCATAATTATTATGGGTTAGTGGTTAACGTGTATGTCTTGAAAAACTACATGTGCACAGTAATTGTCAATTATTTCTCGTGCTCATTAGCTCTTGCTTTAGATCTTTTACTGACTGTTATTATTACACATTAGTCTAGGGAGTCGAGGGATCATTAGTTTTACTTGTAATTGTTAAACACTCCTCGCGTCCCTTGGTATTCTATTGGCTATTTAAACTAACTATTCATTCAGCCAAAACATCTTCCATTTTCTCACAAACTCATTCTCTTTTTATTATTATCAACAAAAATAGTTCGTTTCAACCTGTTCCTGAACTATGAAACCTTCAATATCGAGTTGAGTTGTGATGATTGGCAACAAGAGTGGCATGTCACTACCATTCCTGAAGAGATCTGGAACTCAGTTCCACAAGAGGTTCACACAGACCTCTTGGTCTTTTCGATAGAATACCATCTCCATCTTAATCGTTTGGAAGAGAAAAGGAGAGAAGCTCTCCGTCAGCAAGAACGGATCATCCATCTTGCAATGCTCTTCGTCAGCAGCACAAGGAGCTAGTCGACAGGTCTTCTTAGACTAGGACTAAGGCTGTTGATGTTAAGAATCTTAGAATAGAACTATCTTGTAATTTTTGCATGTAATTGATAAATTTCATGAAATGTACTCATCTGATATATTAGTGAAATTTCCTTTAATTGCAAGATTTGTTCTTTGTTTCTCAAATTATATGACTGTGCATGTTTTAATTGCAATTTGTTAATCTTTACTTCATCATTTTTAACTTTATCCTGTGATGAATGTTTTGATTTAATAATGGTCAATAATAAATTTTGATGATTTGAGGAAATAATTGAAGCACGAGTTCATGCATCTGAACCTGTGATAGTTGAAGCTGAGAATGTTACTTCTCAGAAAGAAACAGCAGCTCAAAGTTCTGATACTTTGAAAAGGAAATTTGTAAATTCTGATGCTGCTGAAGCAACTCCTTCATTGGCAAGGAGATTGATAGAAAATGAAGGTAAGGAGGTATTTGGCTAAGGCTATATCAGAAGATACTGAAGAAGCTGAGGAAGGGGATCAGGAATCTCTGATCTCACAAGAACCAATTATTATTACAGCCCTTCCAGCTCAAGCCAAAGACACTGCTAATGACACAGTTCTTACCCCTCTTGTCTCTCCTATTAAAGCTACAGATGATGCTAAAGAACAAATTGATATTTCTGAAATAGATATTCATAATTTGAATATACCTGAAGTTCTTTATCTGGAAGCTCCATCTACATCAAACACACCAGCTCTAGAGATAAATTCTGCTGAACAGAATTTAGATGATGTAATTCCTGAATCTCCAGTTGCTTCACACACTGTTGAGCTCTCAGAACAGAATGAGTCTTCCTCAAGTTCTGATGACAGTATTTCTGCTGAGACTCCAGTACCTATTCTGGGCAAGGAAGAATTGGTGAAGAAATTTGTTGAAAAGGAAGCACCTATTCCTTGGGAGGATACTCACAGAGGTGTTGAGTGGACCAAGAAGTGGAATGAATCAGATTTTATTCCATGTTCTAAAATTCTGACAGAACATATTGCTAAAGCTGATGAGTTGCTCACAAATGCTAATTTCAAGACACAACTCAAGATCACAGCTCTGTCTACTAAACATCTTCAAGGTATACATACTACTACTCATGAAAATGTTGATACACTCATAGAACAAGCTGATAAGCTCGATTAGGTACTCAAGCTTGACAAAAAAAGGTATATCAGACCTATTTTTGAAAAAGTTGCAGCCATTGAGAAAACTCAAGAGAAGCAACTGACCCAAATTGCTGAGGTTAATCAAGCTTCTCAGAAAGCTCAATTGTATGAAATCCAATCTTGAACTTCTTCTTTCTCTCTTACTTCCTGATGATGCCAAAAAGGGGGAGAAGGTAGTTAAGTCCAAATGCTCACCTACTCAAGAACTGAAGAAAAAGGATGATAAAGGTGATGACCAGGGAAACTTTGAAAAGAGCAGAGGTCAAAAAAAAGTTCAAGGAAAATCTTCTATACAAAACAAGTCAAGTTCTGATGCTGTGAATGCTCAAAGACTGAAGTCCAGTGGTGATAAGCAAAGTCTGATGTCAAGTTCTGATATTTTGATTCAGTTAGGATCTGAAGACTATCAGAAGTTCTTGCAAACTCTGAAGTTAAAGGGGAAGCAGACTACTGTTTATTACAAAGATCCTAAAATCCAGACACTTGATGAGGAGATAACAAGAAGATTATTTCTGAAACACAATCCAGGATTGGATTTAGAAACTCTCAAGGAGGAAGAAGCTAGATTTGCTGCTGAGAAGACAAATCCTAAGACTAAAGCTTCTGATATAAAGAAACCTCCAAGGCCTAAGGAAAAAGGCATTGTGATCAAGGAAAAGACAAATTTCGAAACTTCAAAGTTCAAGACTAGATCACAGACTGAGAGTAATCCCAAAGACAAAGGGAAAGGAAAAATTGATGAACCAACCAAGTCACTGGACTTGAAAACTTCTCAAGATCTGATGAAACCAGTGTGTAAAATGGTTCAAGTATCTGATGATAATCTTATTGAAGATGAAACTGTTCAAATTCTGAAAAGAAGAAAGATAAGTGAAGATTCTAAAACAACCTCTGACACTGCTCAAGTTGTTGTTCAGAATAAAGGACAGGAAGTTACAGAAGAAACAACAAATTCTGATCAAGCTATCAAGACATCAACTGCTGACAATGCTCAAATTGATTTGAATAAATTGACCATTGCTGATAAGAAGAAGCTTTTATGGAAGAAAGCTACTCCAGTTGAACCAAAATCCAATCTCATGATTAATCAACTTGCTACATTTGGGTTGAAAGCCAAGCAACCTAGAGATAGAGCTGGATTAGGTTCTGATAAAGAGAAGATTCAAACAGGAGTAGAGGTTACTCTAGGAGATCCTTTCATATTGACAGACAAACCATATGAACAAATTAAACAAAGGCACCTTGACAAGGTGTTGTCTGCTCAAGTTGTGATAGATGCTCATGATAAGGAGAATCTGAAAGAGAAATTAATCTTATTTCTCAATGATGGAAGGACTTATAGATTAGCTGATTCTAATGTATTAAAGAAGTCTATCAGAGAACTTCAACATATTCATTATCTTCTGGAAGTAAAATCTGATGTTACAAGAAGATGGTCAGAATATATTTTGAAGGCTATAGAGTTCTATTCAAAATCTCTGGTACAAAGACTTCTCATTACAGTCCAATGATTAATGAAGGTGATGGAAGAGAAATTCCCATGCTGAAGAATTCTGCTAAGGTGGAAGTTATTTTGAAAGGAAGATGCTTATGTTATAATGAAAACTCTTCACATCCTAAGGTTATCAAACTTGGTGATGGACTTGAAAGAACATCCATTCAAACCCTCAGAACAGCCATTTATCAAATTGGTGACAGTACATAAGAAGAACTGATGCAGGTCAAAGCACAGTTAGCTGAAGTTCTGAAGAAAGCTGAAGATAATCTGATAAATGATTTTGTTAAGAATCATTATGGATTCAGATTGATTCAGTGATGTTGGTAAAGCTGGATGTTTTGTAAGTTGTAATTTATAGTCTTATTAAACTCTTATTGCATTTGAACTTAAGTGTTTTTGACATCATCAAATCTATTAACTTGTATTTTCTTACATAATTTATAAGTTGGGGGAGATTGTTGGATATATTTGAGATGTCATGTCTAATATGTTTCATGTTTAGTTTTCAGATCTTAACTAACAGGAAATATCAGTTCTTACTGAAATCAGGACTTATTGGAAGTCAGGACTTAAGGATATCAGGACTTAGATTATCAGAAGATAATATCAGAAGATGGATATCAGAACTTAAGCACTGGAGGACTAACAGTTAAGGAAGGAAGCTGATTTACAGGAAAGAAGATCGAAACTAATACAGAATAAGATATGCATGGAAAGAGTTCGAGGACTAGAAGAATTATATAAGATATCTGGTTGATATATTTTAGGAGACAAAATTATATTCCATATCAACTAGAAGTTATCTTGTAACTGTGTGTCTATATAAACACATACATAGGTTTACTCTATAAGAGTTACGATCATCGAGAAGATCATATATTGTAACCTAACAGCTCTCGTGATATTTGTTCATCACTAAGAGAGAACAGTTCCATTATAACAGAGTTTGTTATATCGAATACATCTGTTTTCTGTTACTTGTGCTTTAAATCGATTTGATTGTATTCTACACTGTATTCAACCCCCTTCTACAGTGTTGTGTGACCTAACACATCATATCCATCGCATATGGAGAATAAATATAATTCAACCTGATATATAACAAGAACTCATCAATTAAGAACACAAAGTCAAACTGAACCGTAAGATAATTAACTTTGCAATAAATACTAAAAAAATCCCTGGCAGCGGAGAGTGCGAGTGTACACAATCGCGAAAAAGAGAATGTAATAGTAAGTACCAGAAATTGTTCCTTAAGGTCTGTATGTTTGTATAAATCGTAATTAATATCCAATAATTAGGTTGTAGAACATAATAATGGGGTGGTGATTATAATAACTAAACTAATTAATTAACAACTAGATTAATTCACTAAATTATATTAGCAAATGAATCAGATTAATTTCATATATGAGAAGCTGAGTCAAGATAATTAATTCCCCCTAATATGTTCGTGTCGATAATAAAATAGTGTAATACTAGAGCAAGATCACAGTTCATTAACCTGAAATTCAATGATTATAGCTTTCTCTCAAAATCACTATGGTATAGATTCTGTAATTATACTAACATATGTTTATGCGCAATTTAACTTTCAAAATACAATTAAGCACCAATTTTACATGGCTATACAAGGTAACAATATATGTCTATTGTTAGGTCACACACACTGTAGAGGGGGTGAATACAGTGTATAGTACACTCAAATCGAACTTTAAGAACTTAAGTAACAGAAAACAAACTTTATTGAACCAATAAACTCTGTTACAGTATGGAACTGTTACCTCTCAGTGATGAACAAATATCACGAGAGCTGCTAGGGTTACAATGAATAATCTTCTCTAATAATGATAACACTTATAGTGTAAACCCTATATCTGTGTTTATATACTACACAATTACAAGATAATCGCTAATTGATATGGAATATAATTCTGTTTCCTAAAATATATCAATCAGATATCTTTTCTTCCAAGTATTCCATTCTTCACGGAATTCCTTCTTCATGCATATCTCTTCTTATGTTTATCTTGATCTTCTTTCCTTTAATCAGCTACTGTCCTTATCTGATTATCCTTCAGCACTTAAGTTCTGATATCTATCTTCTGATGATTATCTCCTGATAACATACGTACTGATATCCTTAAGTCCTGACTTCCAGTATAAGTACTGATCAACAGTTAAGTACTGATTTATCCTGTTCAGTAAGATCTGAAAGCTAAACATAAAACATATTAGCCATGACATTATCAAACATATCTAACAATCTCCCCCAACTTGTAAATTAACATAATATACAAGTTTAACAGATATTTGATGATGTCAAAAACATTAAGTACAAATGCATGAGAATTAGACTAGATAACTACAACTTACAGTCCTTAAAGTTTTTACCAATTTCAACTTCTGATAACAACTTCAGTCTGTATAAATATCAGAATTTAAGCAGTTGTAGATCTTCGACTTGGCTTCTTCATTTTCTGATCTCTCTGATGTCAGGAGTTGTTCTGAGATAGTTCTTCAACAAACATTTCTCAGCATATCTTAGTTCATCAATCATTCTCCTTTTAACATCTTTAAGCTCTGCAGTATCTTCACCAGTTTGAAAGATTGCAGCTCTGAGATCATTGATCTTTGCTTTTCTCAACTCCTGATCTAGTCTTATAACATAAGCTTTGTCAGACTCTAGATTGAATTCAAGTCCCTTAATACCAAGATACGTTCTGATCTGTGCAGTATTAGGCTTCATATCAACAATATCACCATTGTGATCTCTGTACTTTGGAACATATATGCTGTCAGACTTAACAGAATAAAGCCTTTTCTGTCTCTGAATCTGTTCTTTTAAGTAGTTTGCAGCAGTCCCTGTTATTCTGTCATCCACTTGAAGTAAGAAAAGTACATGCTCCAATCTTCAAAATACTTCAATGGAATGGCATTTTGTCTTATATGATAAACCCTACCATCTGTCATGAAATACAACATGATGTATTCTTTCAAGTAGGTATGGTAAACCATCTGTACAGATTCCAGTTGATTCAATCTCTCAGGATTTGCTCCAATACCTGGTTCACTCAAGGAAGTTGGATCATTGGTAGTGTTGTGTACTCTTCTTTCATCAGCACTTCCCAATCCAGTTTTATCTCTAGCTTCCTTTCCAGTAACTACTCTTGCTTCAAAACTACTTGCAGTAGTCTTCAAAGATTGAGTCTGTTTTGCTTTAGTGAATCCTAGTAGGAGTGTCTTTGATCTATTTTCTGATATCAAGTTAACTTGAGCTCTGTCAGAGGTTACTTGCTTCTTTTGAATATCAGAACTTACAATTTCTTGACTCTGAACAACTTGAGCCATGTCAGAGGTTGTTTTAAGAACTTTTCTTGAAGTCAGAGCAAGATCATCTTTTTCATCAGTAATTTCTTCTTCCTCAGGAGGTACATAAACCTTGATAGGTTCACCAACCTTTTCTTTACCCTTGGATCTTGGATCTATTTGTGGTTGTGATCTAGCCAATGTTGCTTCAGTATGTGTCCTTTCTTTGATCACAATGCCTTTGAGTTTTGGAAGTGACTTTTTACCAGAAGCTTCAGATTTAGATGTGACTTTCTCTGATTTAAGTCTGGCTTCTTCTTCCTTTAAACTTTCCAAGTCCATTCCTGGATTTTCTTGAAGAAATAACTGTCTTGACATTTCCTCATCAAGATCTAGAAGTTCATCAGAACTTATCCTTTTACCAACAACAGAACTTATTCTTTTCCCAGTATCAGAACTTGTCCTGTGACTAGCTTGTCTTGATGTAAACCTTCTACCTTGACTATGACCGCTACCCATTCCAGAGTATCCTTGATCATCATTTCCATCATCTTTTCCTTGCAGTGTCTTGTTAGTTTTGCATTTGGACTTAATTACCTTCTCCCCCTTTTTGGCATCAACAGGTAGTAAAAGAGAGATAAGTAATTCCACTGACGATTGGATTTCAGTAAGTTGAGATTGCTGAGAAGCTTGATTTGTCAGAATGGCATCAATCTGAGCTTGTTGTTTCTCTTGAGTTTTCTCAATATAAGCAATCCTGTCAATGGTAGGTTGAAAGAACTTTTTCTTATCAATTTTCCAAACTTGTTCTTGTTTGATAAAGTTCTCCTGAATCTTGTGTAGCTCTGCATGAGTAGTTAAATGAAGACCTTGTAGATGTTTAGTACTCAATGCAGTGACTCTAAGCTGGGTTTTAAAATCATCAGAATTTAACATTTCATCAGCTTTAGTCAAGTACTCAGCAAGATGTAATGCATTTGGAACACAGGAAACTGAGTTCCATTCCTTAGTCCACTCCTGACCTGCAGGAGTTTCACTCCAAGGTACTGGTGCATCCCTGATAACAAACTCCTTTACCAGTTCAGACTTAGGAAGAGTCGGTTGAGGAGTATGTCCTGAAGGACCTGCTTCATCAGCATCTACAGTTGGAGCAGCTTCACCAGTATCTCCAGCATTTGCAGCATCAGAACTTAAAGAATCAGTATCTTCTGATAAGACAACAGTGTGAGTAGCAATGGAGGCTTCAGCATCCTCTAATTGCTGATCTGATACTAAGTTCTGATCAACAGCCAAATCCTGATGCTCACCTAAAGTCTGATCATCAGCATCTTGATGCAGAGAAGGCGGTGTTGATAACTCTGGAGTTTGAACAACATCAGTAACAGGTGTTGTGAAAGGATTATTTGCTGTTGGAGCTTCTAATAGAAGTACTTCAGATACAACTAAGTGTTGATCAGCAATATCAGCACTTGTGTCTGGATTACCAAGAGACGCAGACGGTGAATCAGCCCTGTCAGATACAGTTTCCTGAGATGGAGTGGATGGAGAAGAAGTGACTGGAGCAAATTCCTTGTCTTGTGAGATCAGAGATTCCTGATCCCCTTCCTTAGCTGCTTCCTCTTCATCATCTGAAACTGGCCTTTGTGCCCTCTGTTTCTTGTACTTTTTGGTTGATTTGGATTCTTTGGGAGTTTCAGGAACAGTCATTCGTCTAAGCCTTTTGAGAAGCTTAGAACCCCCAATATCAGAATCCTTCTAAGAAGTTGCTTTCTCAGCTTCATTTACCACAGGTTCTGAAGAAGGAATCTGTTCCTTAGAATCTGATTCATCTCTCAAAGTAATCCTCCTCCTCTTTTGAGGTGTTTGAGGAACAGTCTTTGTTCTCTTTGGCTTAGAGGATGTAGGCTTCACAGTAGGTGCTGAAGAAGAAGGTTGAGCAGTCTGTGAAGTGGAGAGATAGGATTTGAGATAAGTTCTGAGGGTAGGATGAGATATACCCTGAGTGGTAGGGACTGAAAATGATGAATTTTGGTTATGGTGAGTTGGTTGAACATTGGAGTAAACAGATTGGTAAGTAGCAGGATCAGCATTTACCAGAATCTGTTTCACAGACTGAGGAATCTGTAATGGTCTCACCATTGATTTCTTTGTGTCAGCATTTATCAGGTCGTTAAAGTACCTTTTTGCAACCTTAAAAGGTGGGGTTTGAGTGCTGACTAACTGGGGTTCATCAGTACAATATGTATAAATAAGTTGACAGAATTGAGCAAAGTAAACAACATTTCTATCCTCTGTCATCCTATCCCCAATAAAACCAATTAAAGCAGTTGCAAAATCAAAGTGAGTTTGATTAATAATAGCATACCCTATGTGCTGACTCAGAATTGGGATAGCATCAAAATTCGAACATTTGTTCCCAAAAGCTTTGGTGATGCAGTCAAAGAAGAAACTCCATTCTCTTCTGATATGAGCCCGTTTCAATTGTCCTAGTTTCATCAGACTTTTTTCATATCCCAAATCAGTCATTAACTCCCGAAGTTCTGATTCCTCTGGTATAGAGAAAGTACAATCTTCTGGAAAATGTAATGCTCTTCGTACTGTACCAGGAGTGACTACATAGGATGAATCACCCACTTGGAAGATAATACTGGGAGTTCCTCATTTACCACCATCATCAAAAACTCCAGTCCTCCAGAACCTCAGAACTTGTTGACTTGAAAATAATTCAGGCTGAGTTAGGGCGTACCCAACCTCACTACGTGCAAGAAGATCTTGCACAAAGTGCAATTCAGATGGAGCTTCAGTGTGATCAAGAACTGCAGCATAGTTGTTAGGGACAAACTTAGCTCCATCAATGATTAAATCCTTTGGTGCCATGTGAAAAAAATTGAGAATTAAGTATGCCTGTTAGGTGTTTGATATAATGTCTGTATGAAAACAACGGAAAAAGTAAAGTGAAGGAGAGTAAAAGTAAGAAGAGAGATAAAAGATGAAGAAATTAAAAAGATTAAAGAAATCTTCTCTCTGCTGTACTTATACTCTGAACAAAAATGTTACCGTTGGACACCTGTCAGACATGCAGTAATAACGGACAGTTACTGGGCTCGAGAAAACAGTAATAATTACTTACCCATTTGCCGAGTTTCAAGGAAAAACTGTTCCATTTATCAAGGGAAACAATTTTAATTCAAAATTTAACCCGTTAGCACTGATTGAATTATTTTTCACTGCAACATTAATATTCTGAAAATACATCACATGAAAATGACCAAGATAAATTAGATATGTAAGTGTTGAAAATGAATCAGAACTTAAAATAAAACAAAAGTTATATGGTCATCAGAATATCAATCAGGATTTATCAACACAAGATAAAATAACTCAGAGACAAAATCTTGAAGTAAAAATAATTTTCATTAATATATCAAGTCAATACATTTATGAAATGGAAATTACATCAATACTTATACAAGATTTTCCCTAAGCTTCTAAACCTAACATCAACAGCCTTAGTCTTAGCTAAGAAGCCTGATAAAGCTGATGATGAAGAAAAACAGGAAGAAGACAAGATTAAGTCATCTTCCTCTTCCTATCTTCGACAAACAAGATGGCGAGTCGTATGATTCGCTCTTGCTGACAGATACGACGAAGGTGAAGGTCTCTTGGAACGGCCACCAGATCACGTTTGATAACCTCTGGAAATTGAATCCAGAGATTGTGAGGGATGTTGGTGATAGGGTAGGGAGTTGGAATTCCATTCAAAAAGACATGCACAGTCTCATCACCGTAATTGTAGAACCAGCCAAATTCAGCCATTTGTGATAGTAAATGAAAAACAAGACTGAATTTGTGATAAAAGTGTGATGAGAAGACTAATGTGAAGTGGCTGTTTATATAGGCAAGAGAATGCCAGGAGACACAAAGATATTTAATGCTGACAGGTAGAGTTAAGTCTACCTCGTCTCCCCAGACTTGAAAAAGAAGAACAGTCATTGGAAAGAAGAATCATGGTCTAGACCGCACAAGAAACAAGAACCAGTGGACTGTTCAAGGACGAATACCATTAATCCTAATCATAGTGACTATTAATCTTCCACTTCAACATATTCTAGTTCGAACTGAGACTGTTATCAAATTTTATTCACAGATAAGCCAAGTAAAGGATTAGACTGAGAAATCAGAACTTAGACCTATACCAGAACTTAACAGTCATCAGAACATAATTTCTTAACTCGAAAAAGGAATGCCCATCTTAGTAAATCCTCATACAAGTTCTGAGTTATAGACGTCAGAACTTAATCATCAGAACGTGTAACTAGAACTTGTCCTCAGAATTTGTGCAACAATGACTGTTTATCTAAAATAACATAGACCGCCACAGAAATTTTCATCATTCAGATGGAGTGATTAGTGTGTGCATTAAGCTAAATAACAGACAAAGAGTAAAGTCTGATTTACTTCAGTACATCTTAGAAATAAGGCATAATTAGAATTTTGCTAAGGAGCTGTCATTGTCCTGAAACCTACTGATGAATGAGTTTATGCTTGAGTCCACCTCAACTGTTTTGTGCTAATTTTATGCATCTTTTGAAATTCTATTTTATAGTGGCTTCTCAGTGTAAGTGAGTCACGACTGTTTATCAGAATTTATGCTATTATCAGAGTATTTCTCTAGTAATCATAGAGTGTGAAAAGTCACCAAGAAAATATTTTGCTTTTCTAATGCATATTTACTTAATACCAGGAATGCACTTGGGTCGTCCCTTCCACATTTTTACTCTAGATCTCAAAGGAGTACCTGATTTTATTCTTTGATCTTTTTTCTTTTTCTTTTGATAAGAGAGGTTATCAGCACTTAGTACATTCAGCAGTTTTACTAGTATCAGAACTTAACAGATGAATAGCATTATTCTAATTTGTGCCTTAGTAATAAGATATACAAAGTAAACTTAACTAAGCTCAATTTTTAGAATTTGCTAGTGTCATAAGATTTCCACTGAAATAATTACTTCTTATATGGAATCATTTGTTTATTGAAGACTACTAGGTCAGTATCTAGCACAGTTATCCTCATAGGATTGAATAGATACTTGAACAGACATATCATTTATCAGAGTCTAGAAACATATATCAGACAACAGTCAGTACTTAAAGACATTTATCAATTAAGCACAGAATACACAATGAGATTAATTCTGTAAATACTAAGCATAAAGTCTGATAACACAGAACAAGTCTAAGCAGATTTAGAGAAAGAACCTGAAACCATTCCAAGTTCATTTACCAATCTTGTAAAAGTAGCTTCACACAGTGGTTTTGTGAAGATATCTGCCAGTTGTTGATCTATGGGAACAAAATGCAATTCCACTGTACCTTCATCCACATGTTCCCTGATGAAGTGGTACCTGATGCTGATGTGCTTTGTCATAGAGTGTTGAACTGGATTACCTGTCATAGCAATAGCACTTTGATTATCACAGTAAATAGGGATTTTGAAATATGTTAACCCATAATCCAGTAACTGATTCTTCATCCAAAGAATCTGTGCACAACAGCTTCCTGCAGCAATATACCCTGCTTCTGCAGTTGATGTGGAAATTGACTTTTATTTCTTGCTGTACCAAGAAACCAATCTGCCTCCAAGAAATTGGCAGCTTCCACTTGTGCTTTTCCTGTCAATTTTGCAACCTGCAAAATCTGCATCTGAGTAACCTATTAGTTTAAAATCTGATTCTCTAGGATACCATAATCCCAGAGCAGCTATTCCTTTAAGATACTTAAAGATTCTTTTTACAGCTGTTAAGTGAGGTTCTCTTGGATCTGCGTGAAATCTTGCACAAAGACAGGTAGCATACATGATATCAGGTCTACTAGCAGTTAGATAGAGTAGAGAGCCAATCATACCTCTGTAGTCAGTAATATCTACTGATTTACCGGTATCCTTATCCAGTTTTGTAGCAGTGGCCATTGGAGTGGATGCACTTGAACAATCTTGCATTCCAAATTTCTTCAGCAAGTTTCTGGTGTACTTGGTTTGACAAATAAAAGTGCCTTCCTCATTCTGCTTGACTTGAAGGCCCATAAAATAGCTAAGTTCCCCCATCATACTCATCTGATATCTTGACTGCATTAGTTTGGAAAATTTCTTGTAAAGTTTGTCATTTGTAGATCCAAAAATGATATCATCAACATAAATCTGGACCAGAAGTAAGTCCTTTCCATGGTTGAGGTAGAACAGTGTTTTGTCTATTGTCCCTCTGTTGAATCCACTTTCCAGAAGAAACTGAGCTAAAGTCTCATACCATGCTCTAGGAGCTTACTTAAGTCCATAAAGTGCTTTATCAAGCCTGTAGACATAATCTGGATGTTTGGTATCTACAAAACCTGGAGGTTGTTCAACATATACCTCTTCCTCCAATTCTCCATTGAGAAAAGCACTTTTCACATCCATTTGAAAGACAGTAAACTTTTTATGAGCAGCATAAGCCAAAAATATCCTTATGGCTTCTAACCTAGCAACTGGTGCAAATGTTTCATCATAATCAATTCCCTCCTGTTGAGAATATCCTTTTGCAACCAGCCTTGCCTTATTCCTTGTAATTATGCCATCAGTGTCAGTTTTGTTTCTGAATACCCACTTTGTACCAATAATAGATCTATTCTTTGGTCTTGGCACTAGGGTCCAGACTTTGATTCTTTCAAATTCATTCAACTCTTCCTGCATTGCTTGCACCCAATCAGCATCTTGAAGAGCTTCTTCCACTTTCTTTGGCTCAGTCTGAGAGAGAAAAGAATTGTAAAGACATTCATTTGAAGTACATGTTCTAGTTCTGACACCTGCATCAGGATTTCCAATTATCAAATCAGGTGTATGTGATTTTGTCCACTTCCTTGCAGATGGAAGGTTTTTTCTAGAACTGGATGCTCCCCCATGATCCATGCTATCTTCATTTTCATTTTCTGATGCTCCCCCTGAAACTATGCTCTCTGAGTTGGATTCTTCAGTATTTAGATTCTCAGCACTATCAGAACTTGGCTTATCAGAACTTGACGAATCAGAACTTGAAGAGCCAGATGCATGTTCTGGTGTTTCTTGAGATGTGGTAAGATCTTGAGTATGCTCCCCCTGCATAGGTGCATCTTCCTTTAACGTAGTCACCACAGTTTCAATAACATCAGAGTTTAATCCATCAGAGTTTACAGTATCAGGACTTAGACTGTCAGGATTTTCAGTATCAGAATTAGAGTCTTCATTTTCAAATCTCAGCTGATCATGGTCAATGAAATCTTCAAGACCAGTGATCTTCTTGTCATCAAAAGAGACATTGATAGATTCCAGGACCACTTTTGTTCTCAAATTATAGCCTCTGAAGGCTTTTGTGGAAAGTGGATAT